>NW_028261381.1:69849340-69926840 GCF_051295495.1 Thamnophis sirtalis | reverse complement strand
GTATGAGTTGTTCTTATGCACATGAGCCTTCTTCCTTTCAAAAGAATCAACAATGCTATCAAGGATTTGTTGGTCACTAACCTACAAATCCAACATAATTTCATACAAATCAAGAATCCTATCAGCCCTGAACTAAAATTTGAAACCATCATCAAAATCCAAACAACTTCCCCCTTTGATTGTTTGCCACTCTGGAAGCTGTAATATTCTCATCAGTATAATGTATGGCTTCAAAAGTCTGTTGAAGATGTATTTTGATGCTCCTAAGCTGGTCCTTCTCCTCCTCCTCTTCTTCTTTCTCTTCTTCAGGTGAAAGAGGATCTGCTGGGATAACTGGAAAAGCTGGACCGAAAGGAGACAAAGGAGACAAAGGTAATACTACTGATTGAGATCAAAGATTGTGCAAGAGCTGGATCAAAGGGGAAGCACTGGCCCACCTCTATGTCACTGATCACACTTTATTTCATGGTCTCCTTGGTTGAATTGTTTGTAATACAGAACGAAATCATTATAGCAATTCATCACTATACGAACGGACAATACACTGGCATACAAGAGGTTATTCTAATCTATGGGTCTTATGAACCTTTCTGTTTGCCCACTGCACAATAAATTATTTTTTCTTTTCTTACAGGAGAGGCCTGCAGATTAGACAATTGTCCACCGAAAGGTATGCCTCTTCTTCCTCTTTCTCAAAACCTTCCTAATTGGGTTGCTTCAGTCTTTCACTTAGATGGTAGTTGGATGATTTTGGGAGCTGAAGGCCAAGAAACCTGGAATCATCAAATGCAGAAGGCTTTCTTTGCTAGTCTGAGCCCTGCTGGGCTTTTATAACTAAGCTAAGATCCCTATAAACCTGCCAGTCAACTTCCTTTGACCTAGCACATTCCTATCTGGGCCAACTACAATTTCCATCATCCACAGCAGCCTATCTATCTTAATGGATACAATGTACAGTATTATCAGTCACTTAACTGACTGAATAATTCAAGTTGGATAGGATATTTCTTTTAGCTCCACTCTATTACACTTCTAAGCAAGGTTGATAGTCTCAATACTCTAACCAAGTTTTTACTTCCAGAACTAACCCTAACCCTAACGCTATCTTAATGGATAGAGTATACAGTATTGTCAGTCATTTAAGGGACTGAATAATTCAAGTTGGAAAAGGATATTTCTTTTAGCTGCATCCTTCTAAACAGCGTTCATATTGTCAATACACTCACCAAGTTGTTATTTGGAGAACTTTGTTACAGAAAGCGTTGGCAGTCAGTCAGGTATAAAAGCAGTACAAGTACAATTTCCATCATCCACAGCAATCTATCTATCTTAATGGATACAATGTACAGTATTATCAGTCACTTAACTGACTGAATAATTCATGTTGGATAGGATATTTCTTTTAGCTCCACTCTATTACATTTCTAAGCAAGGTTCAATACTCTCACCAAGTTGTTAATTCCAGAACTAACCCTAACCCTAACGCTATCTTGGTGCATTCATTTTTATGCTGTTGGAACCAATCGTCATGAGCAAGGGCATTCTTGAGATTGGAGAGAAAATCCTGGGACATTTCCACCTTAGAACGTGCCTGTTGTCTAGTAACCACAGGAGCAGCGAGGCTTGATGTGGGAACAACCGGCTGGATCACACTTAGCTTAGAGCAGTTGTACTGAGGGAGCCTGGACAAAGCATCAGCCATGAAGTTCTCACCCCCCCCCCCCCGGGATGTACTTCAGGGTGAAATTAAAACGATTGAAATGCTGAGCCCAGCGCATCTGCTTAGGGGAAAGTCTCCTGGGAGTTCTCAAAGCTTCCAAATTTTTATGGTCAGTCCACACTTCGAACGGGTGCTTAGTGCCTTCTAGGAAATGGCGCCATGTGGCTAAAACCCAACAAACAGCAAATGCTTCCTTCTCACAGATGGCCCAATGCCTTTCAGTGTCAGTGAGTTTGCGAGAGGTGTATGCACAAGGTTGTAATTTACCTTGATCGTTGGTCTGAAGCAATACGGCCCCCACCGCCATGTCGCTGGCATCAGCTTGAACAACAAATGGTTTGTCCATGTCCGGGTGCTTCAGAACCGGTTCCTCGGCAAAAAGTCATTTTAACTTCACAAAAGCAGCTTGACACTCCATGGTCCAATCCAACGGCTTGCTAGGTCTGGGTTTCGGCCCACCTTTGGACTTCAACAAGTTAGTGATGGGAAGAGTACTTCAAAGCTTTTGTTAGGTGTCAGCTGTGGCCATGAGCATCTTTGCACAGGAGTGTGTCATTTCCTTGAGCAGGAGTTCCTGCAGGTGATCACTTATACCCTGATCACTTTATGATTGAGCAGTAGTTCAATAGTACTTTGAACTTCTGTTCAAGTAGTTAAAGCACTCTACATAGACCTACCCTTGAAGAATACCTTGAAACTACAGTTCTTTCAAAATAGAATAGTACAAGCAGTGATCGTCCCGTCTCATTGTGCTTATGTGATCACAGCTATGAGAGTGGCATTGGCTGCTAGCGGCTTCAAAATGCTTTAAAACTTTGTATGGCATAGAACCTGGTTAATTGAGGGCCAGCTTTTCTCCCATTGTGCGGCTCACCTCCTAGTTTCTGGCAGAATGGATCCTTCCTATTACATATTGTCCTCACACAGGATCTAGGAAGTATGAATTCTCTGTGACCATGACCTTCAGTGGACAAAATCTGGCTGGCTGGGCAACAAATCATAACAATAACACTTCTAGAAAATTGCTTACAAAGCAATGAAAGACCAGATAATAACTTGGTAAACATTTTGAAGTGAAAATAATATTTTTAAAGTATAGCAGTCCTGAAAGATATGAAGAATCTCTTTCTAGAAAATATATGTCCTCAGGTTTTAAATTTTACTCAGATGCATATGCTTACTGGATGAAGAAAAAGAGAAAGGATGGACTTTGTAGTAGCCAAATTGAGAATGGGTTTTGGATAGTACAAACTCATTAACCACAGGCTGAGGATCATTATGATACTTGTGGTTTGCATGTATCAACATTTGCAAGTGAGACTCCAACTTCCATCATCCTCAGTCAGCAAGCCCAACAGTTCCAAAGATGTCTACTATGATTCCTTCCTCCCTAGAATTATCATGTTATTTTTATATAATCGCTTTTTATAAGGGATCTCCATGAGTTCATTGCATTAATCCTACAATTGAGACTACAGTGATTTCACACTTGAGAGTTCTCCACAAAAGTCAACGTCAGTCCTGGACATGTATTTTGCCTGAACTGAGCCACTCAATTCTTCTCCCTATTCTTTCCCTAGAGACTGAAGCCAGAAACTGCAAGGACCTCCTGGAACGTGGGGAGAACCTGACTGGCTGGTATACAATCTACCCAACCAAGGGAAACCCGATGCTGGTTTTCTGTGACATGGGGACTGATGGAGGAGGCTGGTTGGTAAGTGGCAGCCCAAGGAGGAGGAGGAGGAAGAGATGTCTGAATGCATCAGAAGAGCAAAAAAACCCATGTTACTATAATTACTCTTTTAAACAAGTAGGCGCCATGCAATCCACTTTGTTATAAAATAATAGCGGCTATTCAGGAACTCATCAGTCTTCTCTCATCTGAAGAGATGAGTGGCAGACAAGTTACAGCCCGAAAGCTGTATGAGACTCCCAGGTGCCCTGTTGGGATTTGAGCCGAGACAGTAGAAGGCACAAAGATGGTCTCAAGGAGTTGCTCCCTCGTTATGACTTACAAGAGGATAGTAGTTCTATTCAAGGTCATTTGCAAAACAAGACTGAAAGGCAGCCCTCCCCCCCACTTCAGAAATCACCTGAGATTAAGGAAAGCAGCTTCTCCATCAAGCAGATGCTGAGGTATTGCTCCCTTTCTCTCCACAGCAATTCCAGAGGCGGCAAGATGGGTCTGTGGATTTCTACCGTGACTGGGAATCATACAAGAAAGGATTTGGAAATCAAGGATCAGAATTCTGGCTGGGCAATGATAAGATCCATCTTCTCACCAGTTCTGGTAAGCCCCAAATCTACTCTTCTACCTGATACTCAGTTTGATAGACATTAAGTCCTTTTCTACAGATAATGCTTATCTTTATCAGAATTATTTTTTAAGAAAAGATGAGTATCAATCTTTCCAAATTCAGCCCTTTAATACTAGCAGATCGGTACCCCTCTCACTGACATAACCAATTGTATGTACATAGAAAATTTTTTAAAAATCGACTTTGTAAAGATAAAGGAAACTTCAAAGGATCACCAGAGGTTTTGGATGGAGACATGGATCATAATCCCACCATGAACATGTCCATGGGGAATGAAAGGCTACACAATGATTAGCAGGCTTCCTTTCAATGACTTCTGCACCTTAAGTAACTCTCTAATAGTATTTTTCTTTTGTTGTGCAGGTACACATCAGTTGAGGATTGACCTGGAAGATTTCAATGGTTCCAGAATCTTTGCAACATATTCCAGTTTCAAAATTGCAAATGAAAGTGAAAATTACAAATTAATATTGGGTTCTTATTTGGATGGCAACATGAGTGAGTAATACAGAAAATGCATCTGCATTCGGGTACCTTTTTACAGTGAATAGAACAAACATAAATAGTTACTTCAAATAGTGAGATGGACAGATAATAAATTAAATCATAGAAAAACTTGAGAAGATAACAAAATACAAAGCCCTCAAGCAGAAATAGAACATCTGTGGTAAAAGAAAAGGTAATACCAATAGTAATAAGTTCTTTGGTACCTATTCATGTACCACCACTTGAACACCATTGACATTGACAAAATCACCACTAGACAATTGTAAAAGCACATTTATTAGAAACAATTTACATGTTGCAACAATGTTGTAACACATCAATCTCTGCCTATAATAGGTCCTTGGGAAGGACTCAACCGGTGGATAAAAATGCCAAATCCAATCTAAACATCTGACTGCATAATAATATCACATGACCCGATGCAGAATGCAGAAAGTGTTTAAGCCTAATTCCTTTCTAGCTTATCAGAGGGACAATATGGGGGGGGGGGGGTTGAATATGAAGAAGCAGCCCTTTAACTGGTCCAGGAAGCAAAATGCAATCCCAGACTCAGGGGATCTAGGAAATTATGCATATAAACCAGATCCTCTATCATTTATATTTGATCCCTTTCTAATTCTTAGTGGTGTAGGAACATTTTTCATTGGTGAAATACCCTGCAGGTTTGCAATCCTGGAAGACATGAACTTAGTGCTTGCCTGTGATTTCCTCCTTTTAGGTGATTCTCTCTCAGGACAAAATGTCTATCCGTTCTCTACCAAAGACAAAGACAATGATATCTGTTGAATACTAGCGCGGGAAATACAAGCGCGGGAACAAGGACTCCCTTTCTGATTGGTTCCCAGGCGGAGCCGGTTCAATCCTCGCCCTGATAGGTCGAGCTACTCGACGCCCCATTGGCTCCTCGTTCAAACCCGGAGGTATAAATGTTTGGCGCGAACCACGCCACGTTGAATCGTAGTCACTTTGTTCTGAATAAAGGTTGCTGTTGCATACCCGCTTGTCGCGTCCTTCCCTTCGCTCCAAGATGCAAAACTGGCGACGAGGATGGGATCCCGATTCCCGCGACCACGGAGAAGAACAAGCCAGTTGCCACCGCGTCTGAACCAGCACGAACGCTATCCTCAGGCTGAGAACTCCGGCAGCGAACGCAAAATTTTCTCCACCCTCTTCCTCCCCCTCTCTGGCTCCACACCACGATGGCATCAGCGCTTCCTCCTTTCGCGCCATTCGGATCCGCCGGAGAATCATGGGACGGCTTCATGGAGCGTTTCGAGTGCTACTTGATCGCATCAAGGAACCAGGCACAGACCGACGAGGAGAAATGCAGCTTCTTCTTGTCCTGCTGTGAGCCTTCCATGTTCGCCTCTGCGAGAGCCCTGGCCGCCCCGAGGCCAGCCTACAAACTTGGGTGGGACGAGCTGATGTCCAGGCTGAGGAACCACTACGCTCCCTCACCCTCTCTGATCGCACGCCGCTTCACCTTCCGCCGCCGAGTGCAGAAGCCCAACGAATCCATCAGTCAGTTTCTAGAGGCTTTGCGCACAGTGGCCGCCCAATGCGATTTTGCAGACCTGGAGGAGAACCTCGTGGAGCAGTTTGTATGCGGGGTCCGCGACGTGCATTTGCGCAGCCGCATGCTTCGGAACCACAAAATCACCTTGGTGCAAGCCGTAGAAACCGCGCGAGCAGCGGAGCTCTCCGAACAATCTACGGCCGACATCGAACGCCTCCAGCTGAAACCCCCCGCGGAAACCGCCGCGGGGCCCTCCACCCAGACGAACCTCGTCGACGACCTCTCTCCTGCTGAAGACGAGGAGGAGGAAACCGTCGGACAAATGAGGACGCAGCCGAAGCGGAGGCCACACCAGCAACCACCGACGCCCGCTCAGCCAGTCTCAAACGCACCTTGCCGCGGATGCGGCGGCCGCCACAGCCGCGCATCCTGCCCGTTCCGTTCCGCCGTCTGCCGCCGCTGCCGAGGAGAAGGACACCTCGCCAGGGTCTGCCGGGCTCTCGTGCCAGCCCCATCTTTCATGCAGCCCAGCGACCAGCGCCAGGCACCGCAACGCCGCCAACAGCCACGTCCTGCGAGGCGAGCTGAGGACTGCCACTCAACCTACCAGCCCTCCAGCGCCGACTGCGTGGTCTACCAGGCTTCCCACGTCCCCGCCGGCGATCGCAAAATCAGCACCGCCGTCCGACTCGAAGGTCAGCTTTGTCGAATGGAGGTGGACTCCGGGTCTTCCCGTTCTCTCCTATCTTGGGCCCTGTTTTCCCGCCTTTGCCCCGGGGTTCCCCAGAGCCAGTTGCGCCCAGTTGGGGTCTCCCTCCTAGACTACCAGGGAAATGGGATTCCCACGGCAGGAACATTCCACATCCAGGTGGAATACGGAAACTTTAAGGGGAAACTCCCAGTTCTAGTGGTCAGGAACGATCTGCCCGCCCTCCTTGGGTTGGATTGGTTTCCCGCCTTGGGCCTCACCATAGAGGGGGTGCACAGGGTAGTCCCCCTCACCGTAGATAGCGTTCTAGATGAGTTCGCAGATGTGTTCGATGGGAAATTGGGCTGTTACAAGGGCACCCCCATTTCCCTCTGCCTCGATCCCCAGGTCGCTCCCATTAGGCTGAAGGCACGCAGGGTCCCCTTCGCATTGAGAGCTAAGGTAGACGCTGAACTTGATAAGCTTATAGAGCAGGGGGTAATCGAGCCCGTAGATCACGCCCGTTGGGAAACCCCCATAGTCCTTCCGGTCAAACCCGACGGATCGGTGAGAATATGTGCCGACTATAAGTCGACCATCAATTTGGCCCTGCAGGCAAATCCATATCCGGTTCCCGTAGTGCAACACCTACTCCACTCCTTAGGGCAGGGCCGCATTTTCGCCAAGCTAGATATGGCACAGGCCTACCAGCAGCTTCCCGTAGACGACGATGCGGCTACAGCCCAGACCATCGTCACCCACCGCGGGGCCTTCCGTCGCCGCCGCCTCCAATTCGGCGTTTCGGTTGCCCCGGGGATTTTTCAGAGCCTCATGGAGCGGTTGCTCCACGGGCTCCCAGGCGTCGTCCCCTACTTCGACGACGTCCTGGTCGCAGCCCCCAGCCACTCGGAACTCCTGAAAATACTGCGGGAGGTCCTCACACGTTTTAGGGAGGCAGGACTGAAACTAAAGCGCAGCAAATGCGAAATTGCTGTTCCCAAAGTAGAATTCTTGGGGTTCCTCATTGATGCCCAAGGCATTCACCCCACTCCTTCCAAAGTCGCCGCCATCAAAAACGCACCCGCACCCACCTCTAGGGCGGAATTGCAGGCGTTCCTGGGGCTTTTAAACTTCTACGCCCCTTTTATCCCCCACAAGGCGTCGCTAGCTGAGCCGCTACACCGACTGCTTGACCGGTCAGCGGCCTGGCAATGGGGTAGCCGTGAAGCGCACGCGTTCGCGGCTATAAAAGACATTTTGACCTCGTCGGCAGTCCTAATTCAATATAGCGATAGGATGCCCCTAGTTCTGACTTGCGATGCCTCTCCCTATGGTATAGGGGCGGTCCTGAGCCATGCCCTCCCGAACGGCTCAGAGGCCCCCATAGCTTTCTATTCCCGGACACTCTCCTCCACGGAGCGGAACTACAGCCAAATCGATAAAGAAGCCCTGGCTGCAGTGTCCGGCATTAAGCGGTTCCATGACTACCTCTATGGTAGGAATTTCACCCTTGTCACGGATCACAAGCCGCTCCTGGGACTACTGGCAGGCGACAAGCCAACCCCCCCCATTTTGTCCCCGCGCATGACACGCTGGACGGAGTTCCTAACGGCGTATTCGTATACGCTGTTATACCGTCCGGGTAAGCAGCTAGGGCACGCAGACGCCCTGAGCCGTTGCCCCTTGCCTGAGACGGACACAGCCCACGTGCCCGCTCTCTCTATTTTGTCCATCGCCGAATCCGACCTCCCCGTCTCTGCCGCGGACGTCGCAGCTTGCACAAAGGCTGACCCCGTCCTATCCCAAGTAGCTTCATGGGTTTTGAGGGGTTGGCCCACGGAAAAGGTAGCGGAAGGATTCCGACCATTTAAAGCACGACAAGCCGAACTCGCCCTTCACGGGGGTTGTCTTGTCTGGGGGGATAGGGTAGTGATCCCCACAGCCCTGCGGGCACGAATCCTGCCCGCACTCCACAAAAACCACCCAGGCATAGCGCGAATGAAAGCCTTGGCCCGTAGCTATGTGTGGTGGCCCTTGCTAGATTCGGAAATTGCAGACTACGTAGGCCGATGCAGGATCTGCCAAAACTCTAGGCCGAATCCCCCCACAGCCGCCCCTCGTGAGTGGGAAATCCCTAGAGGCCCATGGTCCCGTTTACACATTGACTTTGCCGGCCCCTTCCACGGCCGAAACTTCATGATAGTAGTCGATGCTTACTCCAAGTGGGTGGAGCTGGTAATCATGACCTCCACCACAGCAGAGAGCACAGTGAGGGCCCTTCGTAAGATGTTCGCCACCCATGGGTTACCGGATGTGATAGTCTCAGACAATGGGCCCCAGTTTACTTCCACCACGTTCCAAGAATTCCTGGCCGAACAAGGAATCAGACACGCAGCCACAGCCCCTTATCACCCAGCTAGCAACGGCCGGGCGGAGCGCGCAGTTCGCTCAGCCAAAGAAGCTTTGGGCCGCATGGACCAGGGCGACTGGCAAGAAAGAGTGGCGGCTTACCTCTTGAGCCAGCACTCCATACCCTGCCCAACGACTAATAAAAGTCCCGCGGAGCTCTTGATGGGTAGGAGATTGCGAACCCCCCTAGACAGGCTCCATCCACTTTACGCAGGAGATCTGCCGAGCAACCTGGGGGCCCTCCCTTCCCACGCGTTTAAGTTAGGGGATCCTGTATGGGCCCGCTCCTTTTCTGGGGATCCACGGTGGGTTCCCGCAACCATCACAGCCCTGACTGGCCCCTGTTCCTTCAGGGTCGGCCTGGCCGACGGAACACAATGGAGGCGCCACGTGGACCAGTTAAGGCGACGCCTCCCCGCGGAAACAGACGGCCCGAGCCTCTCAGACACCCGCTCTCAGCATGAGCCACCCTCGATGACCCTCCCCCCAACGGACCGCCTACACCCGGGGAACGGGGGACAAGCCGGTATGAACTTTTCGGACAGACGCACCTCACCCGGCTACTCCATTCCTCGAAGCCCTTATCGAGACTCTGAACCTACACCCCAACCAGACTGCACGGGACCACTGGCGGACGCTCCTGTTGCCACGGAGACGCCACCCCGGGCAAACGGACATCGGGCACCGGGCCCGGGGCCAGCGCCATCTCTCGGGACCGCATCGCAGATTCACCGCCCCGCCACGGACACACCTCCGCCGGCGGTTCCCCCCCCGACGACAACCGCCGGGGAGCCACAAAGGTCGGGACGAGAACGTCACCGTCCCACCTACTTACAAGACTATGTTTGCCCTTCCTAGGGAACTCTTTGACTAGGGGGGGAGGGGTGTTGAATACTAGCGCGGGAAATACAAGCGCGGGAACAAGGACTCCCTTTCTGATTGGTTCCCGGGAGGAGCCGGTTCAATCCTCGCCCTGATAGGTCGAGCTACTCGACGCCCCATTGGCTCCTCGTTCAAACCCGGAGGTATAAATGTTTGGCGCGAACCACGCCACGTTGAATCGTAGTCACTTTGTTCTGAATAAAGGTTGCTGTTGCATACCCGCTTGTCGCGTCCTTCCCTTCGCTCCAAGATGCAAAAATATCTATGATGGAAATTGTGCCGTAAGTTTCAAAGGAGCCTGGTGGTACCATAAGTGCCACACTTCCAACCTGAATGGCCTGTATCACAAAGGGGAACATACCTCTTTTGCTGATGGCATCAACTGGTATTCTGGGAAGGGGCACCATTATTCCTACAAGTATGCAGATATGAAAATTAGACCACAATAAATGAAACCACAGTTTGAGAGATTTTTCAATATGACCCAAAATGATTATTCTTCTCTATTCTCTTAAATGCAGCAATTCGTTAAAACTGCTCCTTTGTGTCACTGTTCTCTTTTGTAGTGATCCCTTTTTTATGTACATGGGGATTGGGTTCAAACCATTTTCCTTCTTCATTTTCCAATTTTTTGGAAGCAGAAATAGAACATCTGTGGCAAAAGAAAACAAAGGTAGTACCAATAGGAATTAGTGCTTTGGTACCAGAGATGGATTGCTCCCAGTTTCCCCTGGTTCGGTAGTGGTGATTCAGCCTGAGTCGTAGAATCGGCAGTGACCCAGACTCCAAACTGATCCCCCAGTCTCTTCTGCTGTTGCCGGCATATTTCTGCACATGCGCAGATTAGATTACAGTCAACTGTGCATATGTGAGCAACGCACATCGGGTGCGTGAGTGAGTGAAGCAAAGCGGTACCAACCGGTACAGGGACCCTCCCCTGTTTGGTACTTATTCATGTAGCACCACTTGAACACCATTGGCATCAGTGGTGGGTTCTGGATTCCGTTCCAACTGGTACAGTTGAAACGGCCCCGGAGTTACCCACATGCATGGGTCTGGTGCAGGCGCATGGCGCATGCATGCATTCTAGCATCAAATGATCCTTCCGCAAGCCTCCGTAACACTCCAGCTTTTCTGCAGAGCGTCACGCAGGCACCATATGCACCATGCGTGTGCAGGTAAGCACCAAAAGCATAAAGTACCGGTAAGGAGCAGGGGGGGCGGGCGAGCCCACTGGAGCACCGTACCGGAACGCTATCCAATGCTCCTGGCAGGATCCGGTACGCTTGTACTGGGGCGTACCGCCTGCAACCCACCACTGATTGGCATTGACAAAATCACCACCATCCAATTGTAAAGGAACAGTTTACATGTTGCAACAATATTGAACATAATCAAACATCAATCTCTGCCTATGATAGGTCTTTGGGAAGGACTCAACAGGCAGATAAAATGGCAAATCCAATCGAATTATCTGACTGCATAATAATATCACATGACGTGATGCAGAATGCAGAAACAATTTAAGCCAGGGGGCTGCCTAATTCCTTTCTAGCTTATCAGAGGGACAATACAGGGATGTGAATAACAAACCATTGTTAATAAAACATACAGCACATTTCAGTCTGTCCCAAAGGCAGATCAAAATGTCAACTTGGCAACCATGATAGCACAATGAAAGCTCCACACTTTTTAAAGCATGCAATGATGTTTGCAAAGGAAATTTATTCATTCAGTCTGTCATTAAAGTTTGTTTTGTCTACCCAACTCTGACTGACCCTTTAAAAGTTAAAAACCGGGGGGGGGGGAGTTCATTTCTAGTGTTTCCCCACACAGACCCCCATATGTCTCTTCTTCCAAGTACCAATTTGCATATAGGTTGTTACTAAAGTAAGAAGGAAAATAAAGGTAGTTCTCAACTTAAAATTTCTGTTGCTAAATGAGACATTTGTTAAGTGAGTTTTGCCTTTCTTGCACAGTTGCTAAGTGAATCCCTACAGTTGTTAAATTAGCTTGGAAACTGAATCTGGCTTCCTCATTGACTTTGCTTATCAGAAAGTCGCCAGAGGTGATCACATGACTCCAGGACACTGCAAACATCATAAATGTGAGTCAGTTGCCATGCGTCTAAATTTTGATCTCATGACTGTGGAGAATGATGTAACCGTCATAAGTGTGAAAAATGGTCATAAATCACTTTTTTCAGTGCTGTTGTAACTTCGAACAATCACTAAACAAACGGTTGTAAGTCGAGGACCTCTAGTCCCTATCTGGAATGCAACTGGAGGCACAAAAAGAATTTGTCTTAACTAAATAAAAACACAGCAACACTGCAAAGACAGAAAAAGGTAAATAAAAGATGCCAATAACAACTCAAATCACAGGAATCAAGGGGACCACATTGCTTCACGAAGCAGCTTATAGGGATGCTTGGTTTAAAGCTCTTGGAGCAAAACATTCCTTGAAAGTTTCCCATTTTGAGTCTCGGATTCACAAGTGAGAGTTTCTCAGCAAGAAAGTTGAAATTAAAATAATTGTTGTCATTGTTTTCTTTTTATTTTAATCTTGTGGTCTAAGAGTTGCTGTTTAGGGGGATCCTTTCATTCACTAACCACCAACCAGCCCTGATTATTGTTGATGTTGGCCTAAGAGACACAAAATAATGTCCTGAAATAGCCAGGAAATGTTCAACAGAAACAGAAGTAAATTACCTTTGGTTAGCAGTTTTAAATGTATTTATTTACTTTAAAATATCTCTGCTGCTTTTCAAAACAGGTTTTTACAGGGCAGATGACAGAACTTAAATAATACCATGTGATGACAAAAGGCTTCTTGTTCAGGCACTTCCAGCTTACCTTTACCTGAGGGATATCATTTTGCCAGGATTCTCTGACTATTAAAAATAGCTTCTTATAATCACATGCTTTTGCCCTCAGACATAGCCACCTTACCTTCTGTTAGCCTCTTCTTTGACCTCCTTTTTTTTTCAAGCTGCAAAGGTTTATCTAGTGACTTTGACCTGCACATTATGTGTAAAAAAAATAAGCTTCACTGTTAATAGTTTCCGTGAGTAACCTGAGTTTATCTGTCATTGGATGATTGATTTCTCTTTCAATTCAAGAGGCTATCAAACATTTACTCCAATCTCCAGAGGTTAAAGGCATTGTTTTAGGGCTGTTATTGCTAACCCAGGAACCTAGCAACCTTTTAATTCTGTAATTATAACTACTGCAAGTGTGGCACAAACAAAAATGGCTTTTTTATTTTAGAAAAAAAATAATTTTATAAAATCAGTGATTTACTATTGGTGAACTACAGATATGGTCAATGTATCATTAATGAGGGATCTTTTGCAGGATAAGATTGTCTGAGGGATTCCTTTTCAGAAAGATAAGAATGTGCTGCAGCATGTCTGTATGTATGTATTTATTTATATATTTTGTCAAACATGTACGAGATAACAGGTATAAACTGTATAAAAATAGACTTGAACACAGGAAAAGGATAAATGGGGACAATAGGACAGGGACAGTAGACACGCTGGTGTGCTTATGCATGCCCCCTTACAGACCTCTTAGGAAAGGGGCAAGATCCACACTAGACAGTTTAAGGTTAAAGTTATGGGGGTTTGAGGATGTAACAACAGAGTCGGGTAGTGAATTCCAGGCATTAACCACTCTGTTGCTGAAGTATGCTTCAGAACCAGCCCAAAAGCAAATATCTTACCCTTAAAACAACAGTATCAGTTGCTTATGAATGTGGACACTTGTCCAACCAGAAAAAGTGCAAGGATTTATAGGATTAGTGATTAAACCAATATGTGTTTGTTTGTTTTTTCTGATACAATGTTGCTACAATGCACATATTAGTCAATATAAGGAAAGCTTGGGTAATATGGTAAACATTGCATAATTCAAGAGTACCCTGTTTCCTTAGTGAACACTGCTGAGGTTGCACAAACAGACATTGCAAAACAGATATGGGCCTATTTATCTTTACCCAGAAAATGTAAATACTTACTGATTTCTCTGTTAATGCAATCATCAAAAGACCACCATATATATAAGAGGCAAGATACCACACATCTCTCACTCAGAGAGAAAGCTGGCAAGGCAAAATGAAGCCTTGGGCTGGTTTCCACCTGATTTTCCTGGTTGCTATTTCGGTGGAGGGTGACGTCTCAAATCGTGGCACTGGAGGATCCCAGGACACTGAAGCCACTTGCTGTGCACGTGAGTTCCAGCTGTCTGAATTTCAGCTTGGTCTTAACCTCTGTGGGGTCCCTACATGCAGGAGCAGAATGTTGGTCCTTAGTTTCCCAATAAAGCCAATTTGTAAAAAAATACTTGCCTCATGTTCTTTTGACTGTCCACAACTACTGTGAGCATGAGGACCCAGATTGTTGGAGACAATATGCTGGCCCTGTAAACCACTTAGAGGGTTCTGTAAAGCACTACAAAGTGGCATATAAGCTTAAATGCTACGGCTACCTAGGCACTGTAGACTGGCAGTTTTGCAGGTAAAGAGATGGCTCAGGAAATAGATGAGGCGGAATTCTGGCCGCAGGGAAGTAAGTTTGCTTGCTTGCTTGCTTGCTTGCTTGCTTGCTTGCTTGCTTGCCCGCCTGCCTGTTTGTTTGGTCAAACACATACAAGATAACATGTACAAGATATTAAGATTAAGCATTTTCTGAGAGTACTGGTGGCTTTTAAAGGTTGGAGAAAGTTGATGAGTTGTGATGCTCTTGAAGGAAAAGGATCCTTTCAAAGCAGCAGCACCTTCAGAATAGTTTTTAAAGATCAAGAAGTTACTTTTTAATAAATAAAAGTAGACTATTGATCTTGAGCTACTAGGTAAATTTCAGTTGATGTTTTGTATATGTGGAACAGATATTAGCTGTGGTTTTGATATCTGTAAAACATGATTAAGATCTTTGCCTAAGTATTTACCTAAACAGTTACATATATATATATATATATATATATATATATAGATAGATAGATAGATAGATAGATAGATAGATAGATAGATAGATAGATAGATAGATAGATAGATAGATAGATAGATAGATAGATAGATAGATAGATAGATATAGATATAGATATAGATATAGATATAGATACAGATACAGATACAGATACAGATACAGATACAGATACAGATACAGATACAGATACACACACACACACACACACACACACACACACACACACACACACACACACACACACACACACACACACACACACACACATATATATATATATATATATATATATATATATATATATATATATTTGTATAGGTAGAAATAAGAACAATAAAGTTCATTTTCTAGATATAGACTGGGCCACATTAATGAACTGTGCTTTATGTGGAAGCCCCTGGTTTCACATGGTATAAAGGGTGTAGACGAGAGCTGGTTTGGTGTAGCAGTTAAATAATCAAGGTAGAAATTGGGAGAACATGAGCTCTAGTTCCACTTTAAACACAAAGTCATCTGACCTTGGACCAGTCCTCTCTCTCAGCTCTAAGAAGAAGGTAAGGTCAAGTCACTTCTGAGAAAGATTGCCAAGAAAGCTGCAGTTGCCAGGAGTCCAGTCTCATTTTAAAGGAAGAAGATGGGGAGAGGGGAGGAAAAAGGATAAAAAAGGAAGAGTGAAAACAAATCAAGGACTTTTTTTTAAAGACGTATCCACTGTTATTTTAGAGAAAAATCCTTGGGGGAAAGCCCCCTAATTTCATTCTCAAATTCTTCAATAGCCCAGGAACAGAAATAATATTTTTGTGGAAAATATGAGTGGAAGACATTTTGTGTCTCTTTTACACCGTAAGCACCTTGCCTTCTGCTCCACCCTGATTTTCTAGCACCTCACTCATGCTATTTTGGTTTAATGTGAACCTATTGCTCCATAAGGATACCATACTGCTTCTTTTCTATTTTTCATGTTCTGTCCTTTTTATGTTCTTTCTCCTATGCCAGAGCTGAAGGCCCTAACACAATGCAGAACGGACAAGATTATTCTCCAAGGTCAGGCTGGGATACCTGGAATTCCAGGTGTGCCAGGAACAAACGGATCCCCAGGGCTAAAGGGTGACCAAGGTCCTCAGGGGCCCCCAGGTGAGTAAAAGCCCATTAATGATGTCATTCCAGGTGATTCACAGCAGCTTATTTGCTGTCTTTCCTTGCAACAGTGGGAAGCAAACTTTGTATTAATAAAGTTTGCCTGGAAAAGGAGAAGTCACTAGCAGAGAGACAGAAGCAATTCTCTTTCTCCCAAATGCTAGATAGGATATGAAAGTTGCATGTTCTTTCAGTCAGGAAAAGGATTCTTAAGATCAATGTCTTAGCATAGTAGTCAGGAGATGCTTCTTTGGTTCTCTGGTATTCTGGAAACTTTTTAAAGACAGGTGGATTAGGTCATTTTGCCGTATGAGTTGTTCTTATGTGTAAATATGTTTTATTTTCCATTTTCATTTCGTACAGTCACATATATACTGTGCATAACCGGAGCTATATAACATTAAACAATAATCACAGCCATTCTTCTTGTCAACAATACTCCCCAAAATATAAACCCAATGTACCACTTCGACCCTCCATACACCCTTTCTTTCGGCCCCCTCCAACTTTCCTTCTTCCCTCCAACATTCCCCTCTACCCTACTTCCTCTCCCCCTCTTTCACTCCTCTATCCCAATACACTCCCTCCCTTCCTTCTCACCCTCCCTCCTATCCTCTCTCCGACCCTCTCTACCCCTCTTTCTTCTTTCCCTCTACTCCTCCCTTCGGTGTATTTCTACTATCTATCAATATATTCAGCTTGTCCTATTTTTACACTAGAATTAAAGAGCAACAGTATACAAGTGCAATCGTATTACTTTAAAATCTAGCACATATTATATTTCCCCCCTCCCCCCTAAGACCCCACCTCCCTCCCCCCCCGACTTCCCAGAGCCCGTACACGGTGTAGCTTTTTAACAAACACAGTCTAAAACATATTAAAACAAAGGAAATTAAAAGAAAAAGAAAAATCAATAAGATCTCTGCGTTGAACTCAGCTTCTTGCTGTTGCATAAACTTTAAGCAGTTTATGTCTAAACCCTTAATTTTTTCCCCTTTGTACAATTCTGTAAAAAAATTCCCAAAATGCCTTTTGAATCTCCTCCTGCTGAAACACCTCCTTCCCTCTATAACACAATTTGAATGCATTTCGAATTTTTCTTTTTTTCCTAATCTGATAAGCCAACCATCTGCCCAGTTTATTTGCATTACAAAAAGTGTTGTGTTTTACATATAATAAACTAGTGGCTACCTGGTCAGAGATCAACATATCAAATTGGGATTTTAATATAGTGATTGCTTCCTTAGCCTTTGTATCGCCTGGATTCAATGTTAACTCCAACTCTTTCCCTTTAATTTCCTCTTCCAATTCTTTTCATTTTTGCCCTTGTTTGTGTCTATGTATTTTGTTTATATTCATCAGTACTCCTCTCATATATGCTTTGCTTGCATCCCATACAAATTCCATAGATGTACCCTTATTCATATTCAGAACAAAGTATTCAGATAACAATTTTTTACAATCATTAATGTACTTTTCATATCTAAATAAGTTTTCATTCAACCTCCAGGACCTTCTTGCCTGCACTACCCTTCCCAATTCCATCCAAACTGGGTTATGAGCCGAAAGGACCCTCGCTGCAATCTTTGTCTTCTTCACCCTAAAAAGTAAATCATTAGTAATTAATATAAAATCGATTCTTGAAAGGGATTGATGTCTACGCCGTTCCAATCACCCAATAGTATACAAGACTTAAAGTCCCACTGTACTAATTTAGCATGAAGATTTCTATAGAATCCGTCTTGCTGTTGATTAGGAGCATAAATTCCCAAAAGTAATGTCTTTTTCCCTTCTAAGATTAGGTCTAGTGCGATATATCTTCCAAAGGGATCTGCTTCAATTAGTTCAGCCTTAATGTCTTTTCTTAAGTATACAACTATACCATTTTTCTTTCCCGTAGCAGAGGTCACAAAATGTTGACCAAGTTTGGGGTTAAACAAATATTTTTGATCAGTTGATTGGATATGAGTTTCTTGCAGACAATTTATATCATTCTTGAACTGTTTGAGATAGTGAAATATTTTCTTTCTTTTCTGTGGAGAGTTCAGTCCATTGACATTCCATGTCAAGATCTTAGTTGTCATTTTTTGTTGCCTGAAGCTTTTTTAGAGCCTCCTACATGGCCTGTTTAACCTTTGGTCTAGCTCCTCCCATGGCTTCTGAGCTTGTTGCCATAACTCCTTGATCAATGGTCGGTGATTGTTGAGGTTGTTGCATTGTAGCTTGTTTTTCCATTCGTCTGGTAGTTATACGGCTAGGTCTTTGTTCCATGACCCCTTGCCCTTCCGGGATGAGGAAATGGTGCGTTTTGTCTGGTAGTTGTGTGGTTTGCTGTTTATCCTGTCCTTCTCGTGGTCTTTCTCCAGATCCAGATGATTCAGGGTGTCCCGCCTTCAGAATCTTGTGATAGAAATCTCGAGCTTTCCATACAGAGTTGAGACGATATCTTTGCTTGTCAAATGTAATTATAATACCAAATGGCACATCCCATCTATACTGTATCTGACGGTTTCTGAGTTCTTCCACTAAAAAAGCATAATCTCTCCTGGCTCTTAGCATTTGAGGTGGTATTTCTTTCAAGACAATCAAATCCTGTCCGCCAATTTGAAGCCTGGTGTTATAGGACTCTTGTAGTATCATGTTTCTGAACTCTCTTGTAGCAAAGTATATAACTACATCTCGGGGGAGTTGCTTCTGTTTTGCCACCCAAGAATTAACGCGATAAATTTTTTCGATCTGCCAGTCAAGGTTGGACCCCGGTCTTTCCACCAGACGGTCAAAAGCCTCTGAAAAAATCTGCTTCAAGTTCTCCTGTTTGTCTTCGCATAGCCCCCCTAACTCTTAATGCAAGCTCCATCTGTCTGTACTGTATCATAATAATTTGTTTTTCAGTGTTTTCAACTTTTTGTTGCAACACTTCAGTTTTGGATGTCAAATTAGTGTTGGCTTCGTTAAGAACCTCTAGCTTATCTTCCATTTCAGAAACATATTCTGTCAATACAGTTACAAGTCCCAGCATATCATCATTTATTTTGGCAATCCTAGTATCAAGCTTATCATATAAGTCTGCCTTAAACTCTTTCATCTCGTTCTTCATCTCCTCTCTGAATTCTCTGAAAATTTCTAAATTCTGCTCTCTAAATTCTCTAAAAGTTTCCAAAAAAGTTCTTTTGTTAGCAAATCTCCAGTAGGGGGCATAGAGGGTGGAAACTGCAACTTTGTGCCAGGTATGGGGAATGTGCTCCTAGGAGGAAGTTTCCCAGGATTTAATTTTGATGCCATTATATCTTTTCTTCAAGCAATTAATCAAACTCTACTGGCCCGCTGTGCAGCTTAGGAGAAAAAAAAGTATTAGATCACCCCTTTATTTGTTCTTAGGGGTTTTTCAAAAGGTTTCAGAAAAGGGTGTTGTGACAAAGCAGCTCGGCATATTCAGCGCCATTTTGGACTTCTCTATATCAAAAATATATATTAGCAAAGTTAATAAGAGGAAAGTCTTGTAAACTCTTCAGAGAAGTGAAACTAAATAATAAGATACTGCAAGCCAACAGTTCCTCCCTTTTTGCAGAAAGTTTGCAAAAGGTTTCAAAAGATTAGCATTGTAACAAAACAGTTCAGCATATTCACCTCTGTTTGGAATGTCTCTATATTAGCAAAGAGTCTTTTAAATTTTTTAAAAGTTGATAAGAAAAAAGTCTTGTAAGCTCTTCAGAGAAGTGAAACTAATTAGTAAGAAACTGCTGGCTGACTGTTCCTTTGATCTTTTTTATCACTGTTCTTTGCTGAAGAGTTAGGAACGTGGCATTGTTACAGTTACGGAGAATGCACAATCGCCATTTTAGGAGCTTATTTTTAAGGGGGAAAAAACCAAGTGCAGGAAGGGAGCTCTTGTAAGAATGAAGCTAGGATTTTTTTTAAAAAAAAAGGAGATAAGGTTCTCAGGTACGGACTCTGCTTGTATTAATTTCAGATAAATATCTCAAATATTGTCCTAAGTGGAGGTTCCTTACTTTGCACCGTTATAAAAACAGCAGGGATTTCTGGCACGGAGATATGATTCAGCCTCAGTTGGCCCCCCTTTCATTCGCAGCAAAAAAAAGCTGCAAACTTCAAAGAAAAGGCTCTTACCAGCTGGATCTCTCTCTCACTCTTCTTTGCCTGAAGAATGAGGTATCTACCAGGTATTTAGGCCGATAACGCGGCCAGAAACCCGGGGGCAGCTCAGTTAAGCTGCCGCCATCAGCAAGGTCCCACCCTGTATGAGTTGTTCTTATGCACATGAACCTTCTTCCTTTCAAAAGAATCAACAATGCTATCAAGGATTTGTTGGTCACTAACCTACAAATCAAACATAATTTCATACAAATCAAGACTCCTATGAGCCCTGAGCTAAAATTTGAAACCATCATCAAAATCCAAACAACTTTCCTCTTTGATTGCACTCTGGAAGCTGTAATATTCTCATCAGTATAATGTCTGGCTTCAAAAGTCTGTTGAAGATGTATTTTGATGCTCCTAAGCTGGTCTTTCTCTGCCTCCTCTTCTTCTTTCTCTTCTTCAGGTGAAAGAGGATCTGCTGGGATAACTGGAAAAGCTGGACCGAAAGGAGACAAAGGAGATAAAGGTGATACTACTGATTGAGATCAAAGATTGTGCAAGAGCTGGATCAAAGGGGAAGCACTGGCCCACCTCTATGTCACTGATCACACTTTATTTCATGGTCTCCTTGGTTGAACTGTTTGTAATACAGAATGAAATCATGATAGCAATCCATCACTATGCCGAACAGACAATACACTGGCATACAAGAGGTTATTCTTATCTAGGAGTCTTATGAACCTTTCTGTTTGCCCACTGCACAATAAATTATTTTTTCTTTTCTTACAGGAGAGGCCTGCAGATTAGACAATTGTCCACCAAAAGGTATGCCTTTTCTTCCTCTTTCTCAAAAGCTTCCTAATTGGGTTGCTTCAGTCTTTCACTTAGATGCTAGCTGGATGATTTTGGGAGCTGAAGGCCAAGAAACCTGGAATCATCAAATGCAGAAGGCTTTCTTTGCTAGTCTGAGCCCTACTGGGCTTTTATAACTAAGCTAAGATGCCTATAAACCTGCCAATCAACTACCTTTGACCTCGCACATTCCTATCTGGGCCAACTACAATTTCCATCATCCACAGCAATCTATCTATCTTAATGGATACAATGTACAGTATTATCAGTCACTTAACTGACTGAATAATTCATGTTGGATAGGATATTTCTTTTAGCTCCACTCTATTACATTTCTAAGCAAGGTTGATAGTCTTCTGCGAAGACTGCGGGAGGTGGGAGTGGGAGGCACCGTGCTACGGTGGTTCTCCTCCTACCTCTCGGACAGGTCGCAGTCGGTGTTAGTGGGAGGGCAGAGATCGTCCCCAAGGCCCCTGAAATATGGGGTGCCGCAGGGTTCGGTCTTATCCCCCCTACTATTTAACATTTACATGAAACCGCTGGGAGAGATCATCCGTAGGCACGGGATTAGATACCATCAATACGCGGACGATACTCAATTGTATCTGTCCGCCCCGTGCCAAATCAATGAAGCGGTTGACGTAATGGACCGGGGACTTGAAGCCGTCATGGACTGGATGAGGATTAACAAGCTTGTGCTCAACCCAGAAAAGACCGAGTGGCTGTTGTGTTTTCCTCCCAAAAATTCGGCCATTAATCCAACACTCAGGCTGGGGGGTCAAATTCTACACCCCTCAGAGAGGGTACGCAACTTGGGAGTCCTCCTGGATCCACAGCTGTCATTCGACCATCATATAGCGGCTGTGACCAGGGGGGCATTCGCCCAGGTACGCCTGGTGCGCCAGTTGCGACCCTACCTGAACCGGGAGGCCCTCACAACAGTCACTCGGGCCCTCGTGATTTCTAGGCTGGAATACTGCAATGTGCTCTACATGGGGCTGCCCTTGAAGAGCATCCGGCGACTTCAGCTAGTACAGAACGCAGCCGCGCGAGTGATTGCGGGTGCACCCCGATTCACCCGCATTACACCTATCCTCCGCGAGCTGCGCTGGCTACCTGTCGATCTCCGGATGCGCTTCAAGGTGCTATTGATCACCCATAAAGCCCTACATGGCAGTGGATCTGGATACTTGAGAGACCGCCTTCTGCCAATTACCTCCCTACGACCTATAAGATCTCATAGGTTAGGCCTCCTCCGCATTCCATCGGCCAGCCAGTGTCGGCTGGCAACTACAAGGAGGAGGGCCTTCTCAGCAGCGGCCCCGACCCTTTGGAACGAGCTCCCCGTAGAGATTCGTACCCTCTCCACCGTCCAGGCCTTCCGCACAGCCTTGAAGAACTGGCTCGCCCGTCAGGCCTGGGGATAAGGACCACTACCCCGCCCGAATGTTGTATGCATGTTGCGTATTATTTTATTATGTGTTATTGTCTTAGTGTTGTATTCCCCCCTCCCTGGTTTTCTGTGAGCCGCCCTGAGTCCCCTCAGGGAAAAGGGCGGCCTACAAATAAAATCAATTCAATTCAATTCAATTCAATACTCTCACCAAGTTGTTACTTCCAGAACTAACCCTAACCCTAACGCTATCTTAATGGATAGAGTGTACAGTATTGTCAGTCATTTAACGGACTGAATAATTCAAGTTGGAAAAGCATATTTCTTTTAGCTGCATCCTTCTAAACAGCGTTCATATTGTCAATACACTCACCAAGTTGTTATTTCCAGAACTTTGTTACAGAAAGCGTTGGCAGTCAGTCAGGTATAAAAGCAGTACAAGTTATTAACGTAAGCAAGTGGAATTAGTATAAGCAGATGATAAGAGCTGATGACTCTTTCTTCCTATTTGATTATTTCCTACCAAAATGCCTGCAATTAGAATTAAAAGAACTTTTTAAGCCACCTGATAAGCTATATTATATATATAATATATTATACATATTATGTATCTTTACAGAACGTCAGTAAATATTTAAAGCTATTGAGTCCTGAGACTTTCCATTCAATGTGGAAATCTGTCATTTCTTAATCTTAGAATGAGAGACTTCTCATGGTCTGGGAAAAAATAAAAACATTTTAGTGAATATACACCATATAAAAGATAGTAAGATATAAGAAGAAATTCAAAAGATACTGTTGAAAATCCTTCAGAAGAGATTACATCCTCATATATAAAGAGGAATAGCTATTGAACTGACACAATTCAGAATACATAGGGCAACATGAGATAATATACATAATAGGAAGGTGGAAACATCAGGAGAATGTTTCTAAAAGTTCTACTAAAACTACTTCAAAGCTTTTGTTAGGTGGCAGCTGTGGCCATGAGCATCTTTGCATAGGTATATGTCCTTTCCTTCAGCAGGAGTCTGTCAGCACTCCTTCATTGGATAATCAGGAAAGAAGACCACAAGACTCCATTGATAGAAATCAAGTGTACTTTTACTAATTATAAATGAACAGAAGCAAAGCAAAGCGAAGCCTGATTATTTAGGCGCGAAAGTGAATAATATATTGTATAATATTCCCCTCCCCTTGGCACCCCACGTACAGTCCAATCATAATTCTCCCAAGTGTCAGGTGTGAGATAACTTCGAAAGGCATCACCAGGCTGGAATGCTAATGCCGTTGGCCTTGGCGGGAAACACTCCTCCTCCACATGCGCAGTAAGGTGGACAGTTCAAACTCCAGAATCTTCCTCCAGCACAACAATCAGTCCCTCCCAAATACCATGCCGCCCTCCCCATTTCAATGGCAGCCGAAGCAGCAGCAAAGCAGAGGCTGACATCTGGCCCTCCTCCGGAAAAAGGTCGTCCAACCTGGAAAACGACAAAGCACAAACAAACAGACGAACAACAAGAAACGGAAAGCGAAAAACAGGGGGGGGGGGAGAGAAATCCAGGAAATAAGGGAAAGCTAAGCCTTGTTAGGATAAGCCGAGTAGAATTGGCGGATCAGCTCAGGGGCTCAGACATGCGATTTGTGAACCCACTCGGCATGAGACAGGGGAAAATGCTTCCAAGCCACTAGGTATTGAACACGATTCTGCCGTCTGCGAGAGTCCAAAATTTCTCGAATCTCAAAATGCTGTTCACCATCAATCAACAGGGGGGCAGGTGGCGGATCCACCGGCGGGCGTAAAGAGGAAAAGCGAAGAGGCTTAATGAGATTAATGTGAAAAACAGGATAGACACGGTTGAGGTGTTTAGGCAGCTTCAGGCGAACTGACACAGGATTGATGACTTTGACAATAGGAAATGGGCCCACATACTTAGGCCCTAACTTCTTGGATTTCTGGGTAGTTTGAAGAAACTTGGTGGACAGATAAACTTGATCACCCACTTTGTAATCAGAAGGCCTAGAACGTTTCTTATTTGCCTGTTTCTTATGTGCACGATGCGCAGCGTCCAAAGTCCGAAGTGCCAAAGGCCAAACATGCTGAAGACGATCACTCCACTCAAAGAGAGATGAAACCTGTGGCTGCTCACGAGGAACTTCAGGAATAGGAACAAAATCCTGTCCAGACACCACCCCGAAAGGGCTGAAACCAGTGCTGCTATGCACAGAATTGTTATAAGCCACCTCCGCATGTGGTAACAAGTCCACCCAATCAACTTGTTGGTAGTTGATGAAACAACGTAAATACTGTTCTAGAACAGAATTAGTCCTCTCACAAGCCCCATTAGTCTGAGGGTGGTGGGCGGAGCATAAGCCCTGGGCGGAGCCAATCCGTTTAAGAAATTCCCTCCAGAACACCGAGGTGAATTGTACGCCCCTATCTGAAATGAGATGTGATCAGGCACCCCATGTAAACGGTAAACGTGAGAAACGAACATTGTTGCGAGGGCTTTAGCAGAAGGAATCTTGGGGCAAGGTACAAAATGAACTTGCTTGGAGAACAAGTTGGTAACCACCCAGATAACGGTGTGCCCCTGGCTCTCAGGAAGTTCGACAATGAAGTCCATAGAGATCTCCCTTCACAGGGCGACGGCGAGCTACAGACTGGAGCAAACCCTGCGGTTTTCCAGGCGGGTGTTTAGCGGCAGCACAAACGGGACAACTGGTGACATAAAGCTCAATGTCCTTTTTCAAAGAAGGCCACCAAAACTGCCCTTTCACGAGATGCAGCGTTTTCACGAACCCAAAATGCCCCGCCATCCTGGAATCATGAGCCCGTTGGAGAACCACCAGACAAAGAGAGGCAGGGACGTAAAGTTTCGTCCCAATCCATGGCAAGTCATCCCTCATGGTGCATTCATTTTTATGCTGCTGGAACCAATCGTCATGAGCAAGGGCATTCTTGAGATTGGAGAGAAAATCCTGGGACATTTCCACCTTAGAACATGCCTGTTGTCTAGTAACCACAGGAGCAGCGAGGCTTGATGTGGGAACAACCGGCTGGATCACACTTAGCTTAGAGCAGTTGTACTGAGGGAGCCTGGACAAAGCATCAGCCATGAAGTTCTCCCCCACCCCCACCCCCGGGATGTACTTCAGGGTGAAATTAAAACGATTGAAATGCTGAGCCCAGCGCATCTGCTTAGGGGAAAGTCTCCTGGGAGTTCTCAAAGCTTCCAATTTTTATGGTCAGTCCACACTTCAAACGGGTGCTTAGTGCCTTCTAGGAAATGGCGCCATGTGGCTAAAACCCAACAAACAGCAAATGCTTCCTTCTCCCAGATGGCCCAATGCCTTTCAGTGTCAGTGAGTTTGCGAGAGGTGTATGCACAAGGTTGTAATTTACCTTGATCGTTGGTCTAAAGCAATACGGCCCGCACCACCACGTCGCTGGCATCAGCTTGAACAACAAATGGTTTGTCCATGTCCGGGTGCTTCAGAACCGGTTCCTTGGCAAAAAGTCATTTTAACTTCACAAAAGCAGCTTGACACTCCATGGTCCAATCCAACGGCTTGCTAGGTCTGGGTTTCGGCCCACCTTTGGACTTCAACAAGTTAGTGATGGGAAGAGCTATCTTAGCAAAAGAAGGGATGAATTGGCAATAGAAATTGGCAAAGCCTAAAAATTTCTGTAACTGTCTGCGCGTACGAGGCGCCTCCCACTCAGTGACCACTTTAACTTTAGCGGGGTCGATCTCCACACCCGCGTGGGAGATACGATATCCAAGATAGTCTACCTTCTCCTGATGAAATTCACATTTGGACAATTTGGCATAAAGCTCCGTGGCTCGGAGCTTCTTCAGCACTGTATGAACCAGCTTGATGTGTTCATCACGTGCTTGCGTGTAGATAAGGATATCGTCCAAATATATGATAACGCCTTTGTAAAGATGGTCATGCAAAACCTCATTAATCAATTGCATGAAGACCGCAGGCGCCCCCTGGAGGCCAAAGGGCATCACACGGAACTGGAAACAACCCAGGGGACAGTTGAAAGCTGTCTTCCACTTGTCTCCCTCCTTAATACGGACTCTATAGTATGCCTCCCGTAAGTCCAGTTTAGTAAAAATGTGCCCCTTTCCCAGCTGGGCCAGCATATCCTTCATCAGTGGCAATGGATAGAGGTTCTGGGCTGAGACAGAATTCAAATTTTTGAAGTTCACACATAATCTGAGAGAGCCATCTTTTTTTCCCCTGAATAGCACAGGAGCAGCCACCTTGGGTTGAGCTGCCTCAATGAAACCCCCCTCCAAGTTCTTGTCAATAAATTTTCTCATCTCCTCCATCTCCCTGGGCGACATAGAATATATCTGGGGTTTTGGAAGCGCCACTCCAGGTAAAATTTCGATGGTGCAATCAGTGGGTCTGGGGCGGGGGAGCTTATCAGAAGATTTCTCACTAAAAACTCCTCTTAGGTCCCAATATTCTTTCGGAATTTTTTCTTCCCCTTCGATTCTCTCTTGCCCCCTGGCTGCCAAAGTGGGGTTGGAGCCAGTAGGCTCTGGGGCTTCAACCTCTCCACCAGGGGCTGCGCTAGTGTGAATGCGTAGCCACCCCTCCCTCCAGTTAATGCGAGGGTTCCATTTATGAAGCCGGAGGAGTCCTAAAATAAGGGGCCGGTCCATCCCAGGTGCCACAATAAAAGAGATTAACTCTTGATGGGTTCCCATCTTCATTTCCAAGGGCTCAGTATAAAAATGGGCAGGGCCCCCACCCACAATGGAACCATCAATTTGGCAAAAAACAATAGGGGTTTTCAAAGTCCTCAATTTCAATCCCAGTTTCTCCACCATCGCTGGACTAATCATACATCGGGAACAGCCAGAGTCCAGCAGAGCTGAAAGCGTAACCATCTCGCCAGCAGATGGCACCCTTAATTCAATGGGGATCAACATGGGGCCTTTGTTTGAACTCACCCAATGATGCAAGGTGTCGTCATCAGATTCATCAGAGGAGCTGGCGTTAACGTCCCCCTCCTCTTCATTCGGCTGGAAACGCTGGGGAACATTCTCAGCAGCACATGCAGTCTCTCTCTTCTTACCCGGGGCCTTGCCTGCCCTCCCCTCCCTTCTGGGAGGGGGTGGAGCGGTTTGAGCCAGTTAAACGCGGCAATCCACGGCGTGATGGCCTTCCTTCCCTTCACTTCTGATGTGAACCGGGGGGGTTTTGGCTGATGGGGGGGGCGACCCCTCTGCATCTCCCTCTTTCATGCGTTGAAGTCTGGCCACATCTAACTCAACGTCTGCTGCATTTTCATACCAAGCAGCAACTTGGGGGGGGAAGGTGTCTGTTAACCCATTGCTGGTAAATGTTTTCATTCAGTCCCAAGGCAAACTGATGTAATAAAGCCTCTTCTGACCATTCCCTCATGTAGGCTGACAGCGGTTGAGAATCCTGCTTATATTCAGCCACCAGTCTATTTTTCTGCTTTAGGGCCATAAATTTCACCTTCCTGCGTTTCTCAATCAGCAGGTCATCAAACCTCCTCTTCATTGCAGCCATAAAGTCATTAAAATTCCTCAGGAGAGGGGAGTTGCATTGGTGTAAGCTCCCCATCCAGTCGGCTGCTTTGTCTTCCAATGAGAGTAAGACCATTCTTACTTTCATCTCATCCGTTTCTAAATCCGGACCATAAATTTCCATATAATTTCTAATCTGTATGACAAATAACCCTAATTTTTTGGGATCACCATTATATTTCACTGTTAAGGGAGGGACTTTTGCCATTTGGCGTCGCTTGCCCCCCCCCTTGCTCTTGCAGCAGCCCTGGCTGGGGGGGAGGCTGGTTCTGGGTTTCCTTGCTCCCAACCTCCCTCGGCCTCTTCACCCTCCCTTAAGTTATGCATGGAGTACCTTTGTTCAAATTCTTCCGCTTGCTCCCTTTCCATTGCTCTCCCACGGGTCTTGCGCTCGGATATAGCTTCCTCAAGGAGCTGCTTTGCCTGGGACAATTTGTAATCTTCGTCCCCAGCATCATCCCATTCAGCTGATTTCTTTTTTGGTCTCCTTCTCGCGACCCCTGCATCCAACTCCTCAGATTCCTCTTCATCACTCACATGCAAAGACATTCTTATTCTTCTTGTGAGAACACCCCCCTCGGTATGTTGTAGCTCCTGGTGGGGTGGAGTGTGAGACTTCGCTTAAATGTCAGCACTCCTTCATTGGATAATCAGGAAAGAAGACCACAAGACTCCATTGATAGAAATCAAGTGTACCTTTACTAATTATAAATGAACAGAAGCAAAGCAAAGCGAAGTCTGATTATTTAGGTGTGAAAGCGAATAATATATTGTATAATATTCCCCTCCCCTTGGCACCCCACGTACAGTCCAATCGTAATTCTCCCAAGTGTCAGGTGTGAGATAACTTCGAAAGGCATCACCAGGCTGGAATGCTAATGCCGTTGGCCTTGGCGGGAAACACTCCTCCTCCACATGCGCTGTAAGGTGGACAGTTCAAACTCCAGAATCTTCCTCCAGCACAACAATCAGTCCCTCCAAAATACCATGCCCCCCCTCCCTGTTTCAATGGCAGCCGAAGCAGTAGCAAAGCAGAGGCTGACAGAGTCCCTGCAGGTGATCACTTATGCCCTGATCACTTTATAATTGAACAGTAGTTCAATAGTAGTTTGAACTACTGTTCAAATAGTTAAAGCACTCTACATAGACCTCCCCTTGAAGACTACCTTGAAACTACAGTTCTTTCAAAATAGAATGGTACAAGCAGTGATGTGATCACAGCTATGAGAGTGGCATTGGCTGCTAGCGGTTTCAAAACGCTTTAAAACTTTGTATGGCATAGAACCTGGTTACTTGAGGGCCAGCTTTTCTCCCATTGTGTCGGCTTACCTCCTAGTTTCTGGCAGAATGGATCCTTCCTATTACATATTGTCCTCACACAGGATCTAAGAAGTATGAATTCTCTGAGACCATGACCTTCAGTGGACAAAATCTGGCTGGCTGGGCAACAAATCATAACAATAACACTTCTAGAAAATTGCTTACAAAGCGCTGAAAGACCAGATAATAACTTGGTAAACATTTTGAAGTGAAAATAATATTTTTAAAGTGTAGCAGTCCTGAAAGATATGAAGAATCTCTTTCTAGAAAATATATGTCCACAAGTTTTAAATCTTACTCAGATGCATATGCTTACTGGATGAAGAGAAAGAGGAATGACGGACTTTGTAGTAGTCAAATTAAGAATGAGTTTTGGATAGTACAAACTCATTAACCAGAGGCTGAGGATCATTATGATACTTGTGGTTTGCATGTATCAACATTCCCTATTCTTTCCCTAGAGACTGAAGCCAGAAACTGCAAGGACCTCCTGGAACGTGGGGAGACCCTGACTGGCTGGTATACAATCTACCCAACCAAGGGAAACCCAATGCTGGTTTTCTGTGACATGGGGACTGATGGAGGAGGCTGGTTGGTAAGTGGCAGCCCAAGGAGGAGGAGGAGGAAGAGATGTCTGAATGCATCAGAAGAGCAAAAAAACCCATGTTACTATAATTACTCTTTTAAACAAGTAGGTGCCATGCTATCCACTTTGTTATAAAATAATAGCGGCTATTCAGGGACCCATCAGTCTTCTCTCATCTGAAGAGATGGGTGGCGGACAAGTTACAGCCCCAAAGCTAAATGAGACTCCCAAGTGTCCTCTTGGGAATTGAGCCAAGACAGTAGAAGGCACAAAGATGGTCTCAAGGAGTTGCTGCCTCATTATGACTTCAAGAGGAGTCATAGTTCTATTCAAGGTCTTTTGCAAAACAAGACTGAAAGGCACCCCCCCCCCCCCCGGCCACTTCAGAAATGGCCTAAGATTAAGGAAAGCAGCTTCTCCATCAAGCAGATGCTGAGGTATCGCTCCCTTTCTCTCCACAGCAATTCCAGAGGCGGCAAGATGGGTCTGTGGATTTCTACCGTGACTGGGAATCATACAAGAAAGGATTTGGAAATCAAGGATCAGAATTCTGGCTGGGCAATGATAAGATTCATCTTCTCACCAGTTCTGGTAAACCCCAAATCTCCTCTTCTACTTGGTACTCAATTTGATAGACATTGTCCTTTTCTACAGATAATGCTTATCTTTATCAGAATTAATACTAGCAGATCGGTACCCCTCCTCAGTGCCATAACCAATTGTATGTACATAGAAAATTAATAAACGATTGACTTTGTAAAGGTAAAGGAAACTTCAGAGGATCACCAGAGGTTTTGGATGGACACATGGATCATAATCCCACCATGATCATGTACATGGGGAATGAAAGGCTACACAATGATTAGCAGGCTTCCTTTCATGACTTCTGCACCTTAAGTAACTCTCTAATAGTATCTTTCTTTTGTTGTGCAGGAACACATCAGTTGAGGATTGACCTGGAAGATTTCAATAGTTCCAGAACCTTTGCAATATATTCCAGTTTCAGAATTGCAAATGAAAGTGAAAATTACAAATTAATATTGGGTTCTTATTCGGATGGCAACATGGGTGAGTAATACAGAAAATGCCTCTGCATTTGAGTACCTTTTTACAGTGAATAGAACAAACATAAATAGTTATTTCAAATATTGAGATGGACAGAAAATAAATTAAATCATAGAAAAACTGGAGAAGATAATAAAATACAAAGCCCTCAAGCAGAAATAGAACATCTGTGGTAAAAGAAAAGGTAATACCAATAGTAATAAGTGCTTTGGTACCTATTCATGTACCACCACTTGAACACCATTGGCATTGACAAAATCACCATTAGAAAATTGTAAAAGCACATTTATTAGAAACAATTTACATGTTGCAACAATATTGTAATACAAACAAACATCAATCTCTGCCTATAATAGGTCCTTGGGAAGGACTCAACCGGTGGATAAAAATGCCAAATCCAATCTAAATATCTGACTGCATAATAATATCACATGACCCGATGCAGAATGCAGAAAAAGTTTAAGCCAGGGGGTTAATTCCTTTCTAGTTTATCAAAGGGACAGTATGGTGGTGTGAATATGAAGAGGCAGCCCTTCAATTGGTCCAGAGAGCAAAATACAATCCCAGACTCAGGGGATCTAGGAAATTATGCATATAAACCAGATCCTCTATCATTTATATTTGATCCCTTTCTAATTCTTAGTGGTGTAGGAACATTTTTCATTGGTGAAATACCCTGCAGGTTTGCAATCCTGGAAGACATGAATTTAGTGCTTGCCTGTGATTTCCTCCCTTTAGGTGATTCTCTCTCAAGACACAATGGCCATCCGTTCTCTACCAAAGACAGAGACAATGATATCCATGATGTAAATTGTGCCATACGTTACAAAGGAGCCTGGTGGTACCATAAGTGCCACACTTCCAACCTGAATGGCCTGTATCACAAAGGGGAACATACCTCTTTTGCTGATGGCATCAACTGGGCTGCCGGAAAAGGGCACCATTATTCCTACAAGTATGCAGATATGAAAATTAGACCACAATAAATGAAACCACAGTTTGAGAGATTTTTCAATATGACCCAAAATGATTATTCTTCTCTATTCTCTTAAATGCAGCAATTCGTTAAAACTGCTCCTTTGTGTCACTGTTGTCTCTTGTAGTGATCCCTTTTTTATGTACATGGGGATTGGGTTCAAACCATTTTCCTTCTTCATTTTCCAATTTTTTGGAAGCAGAAATAGAACATCTGTGGCAAAAGAAAACAAAGGTAGTACCAATAGGAATTAGTGCTTTGGTACCAGAGATGGATTGCTCCCAGGTTGCCCTGGTTTGGTTGTGGTGATTCAGCCTGAGTAGTAGAATCGGCAGTGACCCAGACTCCAAACTGATCCCCCAGTCTCTTATGCTGTTGCCGGCATGTTTCTGCACATGCGCAGATTAGATTACAGTCAACTGTGCATGTGTGAGCAACGCACAGCGGGTGTGCGAGCGAGAGAATCCTGCACAAAGCAAAGCGGTACCAACAGGAACCCTCCCCCGTTTGGTGGCTATTCATGTACCACCACTTGAACATCGTTGGCATCAGTGGTGGGTTCTGTACGAGCCTCCGTAATACTCCAGCTTCTCCGCGGAGCGTCACACAGGCACCAGATGCACCATGCATGTGCACATTAGCGCCAAAAGCATAAAGCACCAGTAAGGAGCACGGCCGGGCAGGTGGGCCCTCTGGAGCACCATACCGGAACAGTATCCGGTGTCCCAAGCAGGATCCGATACACACGTACTAGGGCATACCGCCTGAGACCCACCACTGTTTGGCATTGACAAAATCACCACCATCCAATTGTAAAGGAACAGCTTACATGTTGCGACCAGGGACGTGCAGTCAGGGGAGGCAGGGGAGGCAGAGCGTCACCACTGTCACCATAAAAAGAAAAAAAATGTAAAAGGAAAAAGGCAAGAGCTGAGGTCAGGCTGGGCTAGTTGCTGCCAGAGTCACAGTGGATGACTCGGCTTAGTGCTTAACTGTTTAAAAAAGCCTCTAAAAATGTGCCCTCTACAGGTGGTGGCAGGAGAATGACGTGCCTCATCTAGTCTGGCATTTTATGACCACTCGAGCAGAGTTAAGCAAGGGTTAAAAGCCGAAAAATTCCTGACGTAGATGAGGCACGTCGTTCTCCTGCCTCCTCCTCTGTAGAGGGTGTTTTTAGAGGCTTTTTTAAACAGTTAAGTACTAAACAGAGTCATCCATGGTGACTCTGGCAGCAACTAGCTCATCTTGGCCTCAGCTCTTGCCTTTTTCCTTTTACATTTTTTTTAATTTTCATGATGGCAGGCAAGAGCAGAGTTGAAATCCTCTCTGAAACAGCTGGAAAAGGTACGCGTGGGTTGGAGGGAGGGGGAGGGATTCAAACTTCATCCTCCTGGTACAACTTTGTGTGTCTGCTTGTTTGAGAGAAGGGGAGGGAGCATATTGAGACAGTTCTTTAGTTTATGTACTATGTAACACTCTAATACTATGCCTTTGGGTCTTCTGAAATTTTAATTATTCAATCATAAGCAAAAACAAAGTTTTCAGTAGAATGAATTTCCACTTCTTCTTACACCTGCCAGCCAAAATGCTGCTAGGGGTATTGCTAACATAGGCTGAGGAGGAAAACCTAAATTTTCTGAATCCTGGTGCAACTTTGTGTCTGTGAGTGTGTGTGTTTGAGAAAGAGGGGAGGGAGGGCGGGAGAGAGGGAGGAAGGAGGGGAAGGGAGAAGAAAAAGAAAAAGAAAGAAAGAAACTTATTTAGCAAAGGAGAAAAACAAATGCTGTCGCTTTAAATTGGAACTGAGCATGCCTGGCTATGGAATTCTGAAAGTTGAAGTCCACAAGTCTAAAAAAATTGCTGCCTCACCATCCATAAACCTCACCGCATATCACTGGTTGCAACAATATTGTAACATAATCAAACATCAATCTCTGCCTATGATAGGTCCTTGGGAAGGACTCAACAGGCAGATAAAAATGCCAAATCCAATCTAAATATCTGACTGCATAATAAGATCACAGGACCTGATGCAGAATGCAGAAACAGTTTAAGCCAGGGGGCTGCCTAATTCCTAATTCTAGCTTATCAGAGGGACAATATGGGGATGTGAATAACAAACCATTGTTTATAAAACTTTAAGCACATTTCAGTCTGTCCCAAAGGCGGATCAAAATGTCAACTTGGCAACCATGGTAGCACAATGAAAGCTCCACCCTTTTTAAAGCATGTAATGATGTTTGCAAAGCAAATTTATTCATTCAGTCTGTCATTAAAATTTCTTTTAGCTACCCAACTCTGACTGACCGTTTAAAAGTTAAAAATGGGGGGGGAGGAGTTCATTTCTAGTGTTTCCCCACGCAGACCCCCATATGTCTCTTCTTCCAAGTACCAATTTGCATGTAGGTTGTTATTAAAGTGAGAAGGAAAATAAAGGTAGTTCTCTGTTGCAATATACGTGCAGGCATACATTAGCTATGCTGAAACATGTATAGAATAGAAGCATTGATTAACCATATGATTGAATCAGTAAAACAAACTGTTTAACTCCTAACACTAAGCAGATCAGTAATCACAGACTCTTAATTATAAGCGTTGATTAAATCAGGGGTTACAACTGTTTAACTCTCAAACATTAATTAAGGATTAGAAGTTTGCACGATGATAAAAGATTTATTGACTATGAGTATTCTTTAGGTCTACATGGAAGTAAATGAGTTACCATATACTGTAAACTTGTACAATCATGATTGGCCCCCATTGACTATGTGAATCCACCCCCTTCCTTGTGTATGCTCAATAAAAGAGGCCTCCGGACTCTGTTCCGGGTCGGTTCGTCCCGAAGGAAATTCGTGTCCGAGTCTTTCTTCCACATTGGCTTCATGAACGACCCACAGAGAAATCGCATCTGGTGACCCCGACGTGATGATCCGTGTCGCCCACCTCATATCACCCCCAGGCTAGGAAAAGCCTCCCACTCAGGGCCGGCTGTCAGGGAACGGAGCACCCTCTCATTTCGTGAGTATGAGGTCGGGTTTCTCGAAAGAACAGGTAGCGCACCTTCATGAACTTCGGGATATCTGTAAATTTTCTGGTGTAATTATTCAAGCGATGGGCAAGTCGCTTCCCGTTTTCCCCTCAAAAGCATTTAATTGACTTATTGACTTGTGTCTAAAATCATTGTCCAATCTACCTGGAAAAAGGGGTCTTTAAAGCTCTCCTTGCTCTTTAAAAATATGCCAGCGCTGCTGGGAGATCAAGATAGAAACGGAACATCCCAGGGAGAGACAGATATTAACAATCTAGTGCTTAAGGAGATAGAATGGGCATAACTTCGAGCAAAAGTAAGAAATTTAGCAGGTAATGAGGTAAAGCCTGACTGAATGGGAAGACCTAGGTAATTGGACTTGATTACTTTGATGTAATGTCTGTTAAAAAAAAAATTCTTGGGTGTGCATCTAATAACATGTAGAATTGAATTGAATTGATGGTGATATGTTTGATCAGCTAGCTAAATAAATAAATAAGCTTGGGCTTGAAGCTGTGGGGGAGGGAAGAGTAGTTAGGATTTAAGCTAAGGTGACCAGATTTTCAGATTGACCGGGGGGGGGGGGGGGCTTGATTAAAAAAAAAATTTTTTTGTCAAAAGGTCACCCCAGGACACTGAAACCAGCATAAATACGAATCTGTTGCCAAACAAAATTTTGATCACGTGACCATGAGGATGTTGCAACGGTCGCTAAGTGTGAAAAATGGTCATCAGTCACTTTTTTCAATGCCATTGTAACTTTGGTCACTAAATGTTTTCCCCCTCCTCGAGACTCCTCACTTCTTCCTTCATTCCTCTTGCTTATCTACCTTCACCTTATCTGTCTTCTGCTCTTTCCCTCTCTTCCTTCCTTTCTCCTTCCATCCTCTCTTCTTTCCTCACTCACTCCCTTCCTCTTTTTTTCTCTTCCTTCCTCCTTCCATTCTTTCAGCTTCATTTCTTTTGCCTATCTACCTTCTCTGTCTTTCTGCTCTTTCCATTTCTTCGCTTCTGTTCCTTCCTTCTTCCCTCCTTTCCTATTTCTTCCTTCTTCCTTCCTTCTGCCTATCTACCTTCACCTTCTCTGTCTTTCTACTCTTTCCCTGTCTTCCCCTTTCCTCCCTCCCTCCCTTCTTTGCTTTCTAGTTCCATCTTTTCTTCTTTCCTCTCTCCCTCTTTTTCTTTTTTCCTTCCTTCCTCCTTCCTCTTGCCTATCAACTTTTTTTATTTTTTTTGTTACATAGAGTCATAGACGACACATACCCACAACAATAAAAACAAAACAAAAAGAAAAAAACCCATCATCACATATAGCATGTCATTTGGTTACAAGTGTTTTAACATTTATCATTCTTATACATTTATTATTTCATTTAATAGGTTATAATATACAGTTTGGGTTGCTTTGTTTACCATCCCTTCCTCCTGTTATAACACCACCTTATTTTCCCTTTCTTTTCTCCCTTCCTCCCTTCTCTACTTTCTTCCTTCCTGCTCTCCTTTCTCTTCCTTCTTCCCTTCCCTTTCTCCTACTCCTGCTCTTCCTCTTCCCCTTTCTACCCTCTCTCCCCCTCTTTCTCTCCTTTCCATCCTCCTCTCCTTACCTCTTTCTTCTTTCCATCATCCTTTCATTCTCTCCTCCTTTCTCCCTTTCTCCCAACTCCCTTTCTGGGAGTTGAAGTCCACACACTTTCAAGTCTCCAAGGTGGAGAAAGACTGATCTATCTAATTAATATAATTATTTCTCCCTCTCTTTTTCACTCTCTCTCCAGCGCACACACGCAAATGCATAGGGCAGCCCACCTCACACACAGGTAACTCCAGGCGGCTTACGGGAAGAGGACAGCCGACCACTCAACCACGCCGGGGGGGGGGCAGGATTTCGCCAAGGAAAGTTAACTTTCCTGCGAAAGGGGCCGGCAGCCTCTCAGCTGTTCCCGGCCGGGGAGACCTCCCCCCACTTCCACTCCTGCGACCCTCCTCCCGCCTCCTCGGAGCTTCAAGCAAGCTAACTGGGAAGGCCGGGGAAGAAGAAAAAGCGGCGGCGCGGGTGCGTGGCGGAAGCCCGGCTGCCGTTTCTCTTGCTGAGAGCAGAAGGGGAGGAGGAGGAGGAGAAAGTTAAAGTGGCAGCCCGATCCCTTCAGCAGCCGAGGAGGGAAACGTGCATTTTGACAGGGCTTGCACAGCGCTGTGCAAGCCCTGCCAAAGTGTCTGTTTCCCGGGCGGGCTGCCATTTCTCTTGCTGAGGGCGGGAGGAGGAGGAGGAGGAGGAGAAAGTTAAAGTGGCGGCCCGATCCCTTCAGCAGCCGAGGTGGGAAACGTGCGTTTTGACAGGGCTTGCACAGCGCTGTGCAAGCCCTGCCAAAGTGTCCGTTTCCCGGGCGGGCTGCCGTTTCTCTTGCTGAGGGTGGGAGGAGGAGGAGGAGGAGGAGGAGAAAGTGGCAGCCCGATCCCTTCAGCAGCCGAGGAGGGAAACGTGCGTTTTGACAGGGCTTGCATAGCGCTGTGCAAGCCCTGCCAAAGTGTCTGTTTCCCGGGCGGGCTGCCGTTTCTCTTGCTGAGGGCGGGAGGAGGAGGAGGAGAAAGTTAAAGTGGCGGCCCGATCCCTTCAGCAGCCGAGGTGGGAAACGTGCATTTTGACAGGGCTTGCACAGCGCATTTCTTTCCCTCATTGCTAGACCTTCATGGTTGAAAGCTATCTGGGAGCCACTGAAGAGATCCTTCTAGTGTCTCTCTCAATGCTTTTTCATCAGAAGAATTAGATCTTCCTGATCTGACCAATTTTAATCTTTTGTCAAACACATGTGCATTCCACTCACATGTTTTGAAGAAAAAACAAAAGGAAGGGGAGTATGTGGGAAATTTAATCTTACAAATTGTTGTCTTCAAATTGATGAAACTGGCAAGGTAGTGGCCGATCTTACCGCGGACTTGCGGAAATTGGTTCACGTACCCGTGCAAAAGTGGACAGGATTAATGGATGATGCAGGCTTCCTGGGAGGAATTTTTCGCAATTGGAAACAAGCCGCCTTCATGGCAGGCATGGCGCTCCTAGGGTTTCTTCTTTTGCCCTGCTTAATCCCAGTGCTTTGAATCATCATTCAGTCCACAGTAGAAAGTATGACACAGGGCAAAAACATTAATACAGCAACATTTGATTCGCAACACAAAGCCCTGCTAACAGCCTTCTCTGATGAAAACCCAGAGAAAGACAATACTCCCTTCCGACTCCTCAAAATTTAAAACAAAAGGAGGAGATGTTGCAATATATGTGCAGGCATACATTAGCTATGCTGAAACACGTATAGAGTAGAAGCAATGATTAACCATATGATTGAATCAGTAAAACAAACTGTTTAACTCCTAACACTAAGCAGATTAGTAATCACAGACTCTTAATTATAAGCGTTGATTAAATCAGGGGTTACAACTGTTTAACTCTCAAACATTAATTAAGGATTAGAAGTTTGCACGATGATAAAAGATTTATTGACTATGAGTATTCTTTAGGTCTACATGGAAGTAAATGAGTTACCATATACTGTAAACTTGCACAATCATGATTGGCCCCCATTGACTATGTGAATCCACCCCCTTCCTTGTGTATGCTCAATAAAAGAGGCCTCTGGACTCTGTTCCAGGTCGGTTTGTCCCGAAGGAAATTCGTGTCCGAGTCTTTCTTCCACATTGGCTTCATGAACGACCCGCGGAGAAATCGCAGTTCTCAACTTAAAATTTATGTTGCTAAGTGAGACATTTGTTAAGTGAGTTTTGCCTTTCTTGCACAATTGCTAAGTGAATCCCTACAGTTGTTAAATTAGCTTGGAAACTGAATCTGGCTTCCCCATTGACTTTGCTTATCAGAAAGTCGCCAGAGGTGATCACATGACTCCAGGACACTGCAAACATCATAAATGTGAATCAGTTGCCAAGCGTCTGAACTTTGATCCCATGACTGTGGAGAATGATGTAACCGTCATAAGTGTGAAAAATGGTCATAAGCCACTTTTTTTCAGTGCTGTTGTACCTTTGAATAATCACTAAACAAACAGTTGTAAGTCAAGGACTACCTCTAGTCTCTATCTGGAATGCAACACTGGAGGCAGAAAAAGAATTTGTCTTAACTAAATAAAAATACAGCAACACTGCAAAGACAGAAAAAGGTAAATAAAAGATGCCAATAACAACTCAAATCACAGGAATCAACAGGACCACATTGCTTCATGAAGCAGCTTCTAGGGATGCTTTATTTAAAGCTGTTGGCTACAATGTGGATACAATGCACATATTGTTCAATATAAGGAAAGGTTGGGTAATATGATGAACACTGCATAATTCAAGAATGCATTTTTCTTTAAATAACTCTGCTGAGGTTGCACAAACAGACATTGCAAAACAGATATGGGCCTTTTTATCCTTACTCAGCAAATGTGAGCACTTCCTCATTTCTCTGTTAATGCAGTCATTAAAAGGCCTCCATATATATACGTAAAGTAAATCTCACTTTACGTCTATAAAGCAGATGTAAAGTGAGATTTGGACATTAAGTGTGTAACCTACTGGGTCAGGCTGGACAGCCTCTTAAAGCCCCCTTTACTTCTATATTTAAGCCACAGAGGCAGAGTTGCAAAAGAACAGGAAGCAAGTGCCTAACCACAAGATGTCAAAAGCCTATGTCAAAAGTCCAAGGTTCAATTAAAGTTCGTTAATAACACGTACTCCATAAACAAAAGGAGAAGTAAGATCTCATCTCCTTATAAGGTTTTCTCCTCAAGGTAACCACTAAGAAATGTGTTAATTATTTCCGTGTTGCAATGCTTTTGAGAATGTATAAGAATGTGTGCTTCGATAATGAAGGTTGTTCAGAACTTGCATGGGCTAGCTTTCTGAACCTGGCTGCCAAATAAACTTTTCCTGTATCCTGAGAAGTCCAAAGCCTGTAATTTTCTGCAACAATACCACACACCTCTCGCTCAGAGAGAAAGCTGGCAAGGCAAGATGAAGCCTTGGGCTGGTTTCCACCTGATTTTCCTGGTTGCTATTTCGGTGGAGGGTGACGTCTCAAATTATGGCACTGGAGGATCCCAGGACACTGAAGCCACTTGCTGTGCAGGTGAGTTCCAGCTGTCTGATCTTTCAGCTTGGTCTTAACCTCTGTGGGGTCCCTATGTGCAGGAGCAGAATGTTAGTACTTAGTTTCCCAATAAAGCCCATTCATAAAAAAATTAAAAAAAGGAATACTTGCCTCATGTTCTTTCGACTGTCCACAACTACTGTGAGCATGAGGACCCAGATTGCTGGAGACAATATGCTGGCTCTGTAAACCACTTAGAGGGTTCTGTAAAGCACTACAAAGGAGCATATACGCTTAAGTGCTACGTGGCTCAGGAAATAAATGAAGGATGAATTCTGGCTGCAGTGAAGTTCTGCCTTAAAATTGAGCATTTTCTGAGGGTACTGGTGGCATTTAAAGATTGGAGAAAGTTGATGAGTTGTGATGCTCTTGAAGGGAAAGGATCCTTTCAAAGCAGCAGCATCTTCAGAATAGCTTTTAAAGATCAATAAGTTACTTTATAATAAATAAAAACAAAATTGATTTTGAACTGCTGGGTAATTTTCAGATGACATTTTGTATATGTGAGATATATATTAGTTGCGGTTTTGATATCTGTAAAACACGGTTAAGATCTTTGCCTAAGTATTTACCTAAACAATTTTATGTATGTATTTGTATAGATAAACATGAGAACAAGAAAGTTCATCTTCTAGATATAGACAGGGCCACCTTAATGAACTGTGTTTTATGTGGAAGACCCTGGTTTCACATGGTATAAAGGATGAAGACGAGAGCTGGTTTGGTGTAGCAGTTAAATAATCAAGGTAGAAATTGGGAGAACATGAGCTGTAATTCCACTTTAGACTAAGGTGACCAGACATCCCACTTTTGGCAGGACAGTCCCTCTTTTGAACAATTTGTCCCGCGTCCCGGTGTTTTTTTAAAAAGTCCCAATTTTTTTTAAGTTACGAAAAAGCCTCCAGCCACCTTGAGGCTCTCCTAGCAACTCGGAGCCGAGTGCATTCCCGCCTGCGTGATCTTGGGAGCTGTTGCCAATGGCTGAGGGAGGAGAAGACTTTACTCCATGTGGAGACCGTGGGCTTCCCTCACAGATTTTTCTTCTTCTGTTGCTTTGAGCAGCCCCTCCCTCCCCCCTCTCTCTTTCTCTCTCTCTTGGAGCTGGAGGGCTGCCTCTGAGGCTGTCCAAGCTCAGCCCCTTCCCTTCCCCCCTGGACTGCTGCTTCACCTCAGCTACTCAGGACTTCTAAATTGGCATTTCATGTTGTTTGGGGAGGGGATTACTGTGCCATTGAAACACAGCGTATGTCTCACATGGCTGATAACCTGGTCTCTATACAGAAGAGGTAATTTTAAAAACTTCGGAGCAAATCCTGAAAGAGGGGAGAGAGATCCTGAAAGAGTGTGTGCACAGGAGGGGAATTTTATAAACGTCCCAGTGAATCCAGAGGAGGGGAGAGAGAGGGGGAGAGAGAGAGAGAGAGAGAGGCTGAAGGAGTTTGTGCACAGGAGGGGGAAAGAGAGAGAGAGAAAGAGAGAGAGAGAGAGGCTGAAGGAGTGTGTGCACAGGAGGGGAATTTTATAAATGTCCCAGTGAATCCAGAGGAGGGGAGAGAGAGAGAGAGGCTGAAGGAGTGTGTACACAGGAGGGGAATTTTATAAACCTCCCAGTGAATCCAGGGGAGGGGGGGAGTGAGAGACAGAGAGAGGGGGGGCTGAAGGAGTGTGTGCACAGGAGAAAAATTTTATAAACGTCCCAGCAAATCCAGAGGAGGAGGAGGAGGAGGAGGAGGAGGAGGAGGAGAGAGAGAGAGGAGGGGGGAGGCTGAAGGAGTTTGTGCACAGGAGGGGAATTTTATAAACGTCCCAGTGAATCCAGAGGAGAAGAGTGTGTGTGTGTGTGTGTGTGTGTGTGTGTGTGTGACAGAAAGAGAGAGAGAAACTATCACTAAATGTTGTAGCTTATGATTCTTGATGAATGTATTCTATTTTATTTTTCTTTATGTACACTGAGAGCATATTCACCAAAGACAAATTCCTTGTGTGTCCAATCACACTTGGCTTATAAACTATTCTATTCTATTCTATTCTATTCTATTCTACTCTACTCTACTCTACTCTACTCTACTCTACTCTACTCTACTCATTTCTATTTCAATTCTAATAAGGAGTTTAGCTTCACTCTCTTGAAAATGTAAGCTAGCATAAGGAATTATAATGGAAGCTAGCTTTAACTTTCAAACAGTTCATTTAGTGACCAAAGTTACAGTGGCATTGAAAAAAGTGACTGATGACCATTTTCACACTTAGTGACCATTTTTCACACTTAGAGACCGTTGCAGCATCCTCATGGTCACGTGATCAAAATTTTGATGTTTGGCAACAGATTCATATTTATGATGCTTTCAGTGTCCTGGGGTCATGTAATCACCTTGTGTGACCTTTTGACAAAATATAAAAATTTTAATCAAGCCCCCCCCCCCTGGTCAATGGTGTCCCTCTTTACCAATCTGAAAATCTGGTCACCTTACTTTAGATACAAATTCATCTGACCTTGGACCAGTCCTCTCTCTCAGCTCTAAGAAGAAGGTAAGGTCAAGTCACTTCTGATAAAGATTGCCAAGAAAGCTGCAGTTGCCAGGAGTCTAGTCTCATTTTAAAGGAAGAAGATGGGGAGAGGGGAGGGAAAAGGATAAAAAAGGAAGAGTGAAAACAAATCAAGGACTTTTTAAAAAAGAAGTATGCACTGTTATTTTAGAGAAAAATCCTTGGGGGAAAGCCCCCTAATTTCATTCTCAAATTCTTCAATAGCCCAGGAACAGAAATAATGTTTATGTGTGGAAAATATGAGTGGAAGAAATTTTGTGTCTCTTTTACACCGTAAGCACCTTGCCTTCTGCTCCACCCTGATTTTCTAGCACCTCACTCATGCTATTTTGGTTTAATGTGAACCTATTGCTCCATAAGGATACCATACTGCTTCTTTTCTATTTTTCATGTTCTGTCCTTTTTATGTTCTTTCTCCTATGCCAGAGCTGAAGGCCCTAACACAATGCGGAACGGACAAGATTATTCTCCAAGGTCAGGCTGGGATACCTGGAATTCCAGGTGTGCCAGGAACAAACGGATCACCAGGGCTAAAGGGTGACCAAGGTCCTCAGGGGCCCCCAGGTGAGTAAAAGCCCATTAATGATGTCATTCCAGGTGATTCACAGCAACTTATTTGCTGTCTTTCCTTGCAGCAGTGGGAAGCAAACTTTGTATTAATAAAGTTTGCCTGGAAAAGGAGAAGTTGCTGGCAGAGAGACAGAAGCAATTCTCTTTCTCCCAAATGCTAGATAGAAAATGAAAGTTGCATGTTCTTTCAGTCAGTAAAAGGATTCTTAAGATCAATGTCTTAGCAAAGTAATCAGGAGATGCTTCTTTGGTTCTCTGGTATTGTGGGAACTTTTTAAAGACAGGTGGATTAGGTCGTTTTGCCGTATGAGTTGTTCTTATGCACATGAGCCTTCTTCCTTTCCAAAGAATCAACAATGCTATCAAGGATTTGTTGGTCACTAACCTACAAATCCAACATAATTTCATACAAATCAAGAATCCTATGAGCCCTGAGCTAAAATTTGAAACCATCATCAAAATCAAAACAACTTTCCTCTTTGATTGTTTGCCACTCTGGAAGCTGAGTATAATGTCTGGCTTCAAAACTCTGTTGAAGATGTATTTTGATGCTTCTAAGCTGGTCTTTCTCCTCCTCCTTTTCTTCTTTCTCTTCTTCAGGTGAAAGAGGATCTGCTGGGATAACTGGAAAAGCTGGACCAAAAGGAGACAAAGGAGACAAAGGTAATACATCTATTGATTGAGATCAAAGATTGTGCAAGAGCTGGATCAAAGGGGAAGCACTGGCCCACCTGTATGTCACTGATCACACTTTATTTCATGGTCTCCTTGGTTGAACTGTTTGTAACATAGAACGAAATCATGATAGAAATCCATCACTATGAAGAATGGACAATACACTGGCATACAAGAGGTTATTCTTATCTATGGGTCTTATGAACCTTTCAGTTTACCCACTGCACAATAAATTATTTTTTCTTTTCTTACAGGAGATGCCTGCAGATTAGACAATTGTCCACCGAAAGGTATGCCTCTTCTTCCTCTTTCTCAAAAGCTTCCTAATTGGATTGCTTCAGTCTTTCACTTAGATGGTAGCTGGATGATTTTGGGAGCTGAAGGCCAAGAAACTGGAATCATCAAATGCAGAAAGCTTTCTTTGCTAGTCTGAGCCCTACCGGGCTTTTATAACTAAGCTAAGATGCCTATAAACCTGCCAATCAAGTTCCTTTGACCTAGCACATTCCTATCTGGGCCAACTACAATTTCCATCATTTGCAGCAGCCTATCTATCTTAATGGATACAATGTACAGTATTATCAGTCACTTAACTGACTGAATAATTCAAGTTGGATAGGATATTTCTTTTAGCTCCACCCTATTACACTTCTAAGCAAGGTTGATAGTCTCACCAAGTTGTTACTTCCAGAACTAACCCTAACCCTAACCCTATCTTAATGGATACAGTGTACAGTATTGTCAGTCATTTAAGGGACTGAATAATTCAAGTTGGAAAAGCATATTTCTTTTAGCTGCATCCTTCTAAACAGCGTTCATATTGTCAATACACTCACCAAGTTGTTATTTCCAGAACTTTGTTACAGAAAGTCATTCAGGTATAAAAGCAGTACAAGTTATTAACGTAAACAGGTGGAATCAGTATAAGCAGATGATAAGAGCTGATTACTCTTTTTTCCTGTTTAATTATTTCCTACCAAAATACCTGCAATTAAAATTAAAAGAACTTACTAAGCCACCTGATAAGCTATATTATATATAATATATTATAAATATTATGTATCTTTACAGAACGTCAGTAAATATTTAAAGCTATTGAGTCCTGAGACTTTCCATTCAATGTGGAAATATGCCATTTCTTAATCTTGGAATGAGAGGATTCTCATGATCTGGGAAAAAGTAAAAACATATAATTGAATACACACCATATAAAAGATAGTAAGATATAAGAAGAAATTCAAAAGATACTGTTGAAAATCCTTCAGAAGAGATTACATCCTCATATATAAAGAGAAACGACAATTGAACTGACACAATTCAAAATGCATAGGGTAACATGAGATAATATACGGAACAATAGGAAGGTGGAAACATCAGAAAAATGTTTCTAAAAGTTCTACTAAAAGTACTTCAAAGCTTTTGTTAGGTGGCAGCTGTGGCCAAGAGCATCTTTGCACAGGTATGTGTCCTTTCCTTGAACAGGAGTCCCTGCAGGTGATCACTTGTGCCCTGATCACTTTATAATTGAATAGTAGTTCAATAGTAGTTTGAACTACTGTTCAAGTAGTTAAAGCACTTTACATAGACCTCCCCTTAAAGACTACCTCGAAACTACAGTTCTTTCAAAATAGAATGGTACAAGTAGTGATGGGCCCGTCTCATTGTGCCTATGTGATCACAGTTATTAGAGTAGCATCGGCTGCTAGCGGCTTCAAAATGCTTTAAAACCTTGTCTGGCATAGAACCTGGTTAAGTGAGGGGCAGCTTTTCTCCCATTGTGTCGGCTCACCTCCTAGTTCCTGGCAGAATGGATCCCTCCTAATACATATTGTCCTCACACAGGATCTAGGAAGTATGAATTCTCTGTGACCATGACCTTCAGTGAACAAAATCTGGCTGGCTGGGCAACAAATCATAACAATAAACAAGCTGGCACTCAATCCAGACAAGACCGAGTGGCTATTGATGTTGCCCCCCAAGGACGGTCCAGATATTCCATCTCTCAGCCTGGGGGGTGAAACTCTACAGCCCTCAGAGAGGGTCCGCAACTTGGGTGTCCTCCTGGACTCACGGCTGACATTAGAACATCACTTGTCGGCTGTGACCAGGGGGGCTTTCGCCCAGGTTCGCCTGGTGCACCAGTTGCGGTCCTACCTGGACCGGGAGGCACTTCAAATGGTCACTCATGCTCTCGTCACCTCTAGGCTTGATTACTGCAATGCGCTTTACTGCCCTTGAAGAGTGTTCGGAGTCTACAGTTGGTCCAGAATGCGGCTGCGCGAGCTATATTGGGTGTACCTAGATACACCCATGTTACACCTATCCTCCATGAGCTGCACTGGCTTCCCATCAGTCTCCGGATGCACTTCAAGGTGCTGGTCATGACCTTTAAAGCCCTACATGGCTTGGGACCTGGATATCTGCAGGACCACCTCCTGTCACATACCTCCCAACAACCCATAAGATCTCACAGGCTGGGCCTCCTCCGGGTGCCGCCGACTGGGCAATGCCGGTTGACAACCACTCGGGGGAGGGCTTTCTCTTTAGCTGCTCCGGCCCTGTGGAATGATCTCCCCGCAGAGATCCGGACCCTTCCCACTCTCTCAGCCTTCCAAAAAGCCACAAAAACCTGGCTGTTCCGGCAGGCCTGGGGCTGTTGACCAGCCCTATCTAGAACTGAGTGCATGGTGTGTTATTTTTAAATCTATCTTTTTTTTCCCCCTTATATTTCTGTTTTGATTTTATTCTGTATTGTAAGCCACCTGGAGTCCTACGGGATTGGGCGGCATATAAATGGCCCAATTTTAAATTCAAATTCAAATTCAAATAACACTTCTATAAAATTGCTTACAAAGTGATGAAAGACCAGATAATAACTTGGTAAACATTTTGAAGTGAAAATAATATTTTTAAAGTGTAGCAGCCCTGAAAGATATGAAGAATCTCTTTCTAGAAAATATATGTCCTCAAGTTTTAAATCTTACTCAGATGCATATGCTTACTGGATGAAGAGAAAGAGGAATGACGGACTTTGTAGTAGCCAAATTAAGAATGGGTTTTGGATAGTACAAACTCATTAACCACAGGCTGAGGATCATTATGATACTTGTTTGCATGTATCAACATTTGCAAGTGAGACTCCGACTCCCGTCATCCTCAGTCACCAAGCCCAACAGTTCCAAAGATGTCTACTATGATTCTCCTTCCCACTGGAATTATCATGTTATCTTTATATAAGGGATATATATGAAGGTTTTTTATAAGGGATCTCCATGAGTTCATTGCATTACAACAAGCATTCATATTCCTACAATTCAGACTACAGTGATTTCACCCTTGAGAGTTCTCCACAAAAGTCAACATCAGGCCCGGACATGTATTTTGCCTGAACTGAGCCACTCAATTCTTCTCCCTATTCTTTCCCTAGAGATTGAAGCCAGAAACTGCAAGGACCTCCTGGAACATGGGGAGACCCTGACTGGCTGGTATACAATCTACCCAACCAAGGGAAACCCGGTGGTGGTTTTCTGTGACATGGGGACTGATGGAGGAGGCTGGTTGGTAAGTGGCAGCCCAAGGAGGAGGAGGAGGAAGAGATGTCTGAATGCATCAGAAGAGCAAAAAAAACCATGTTACTATAATTACTCTTTTAAACAAATAGGCTTCGTGCTATCCACTTTGTTATAAAATAATAGTGGCTATTCAGGGGCCCATCAGTCTTCTCTCATCTGAAGAAATGACTGGCGGACAAGTTACAGGCCCAAAGCTGAATGAGACTCCCAAGTGCCCTCTTGGGATTTGAGCCAAGACAGTAGAAGGCACAAAGATGGTCTCAAGGAGTTGCTGCCTCATTATGACTTACAAGAGGAGTCATAATTCTATTCAAGGTCTTTTGCAAAAGAAGACTGAAAGGCAGCCCCCCCCCCGCCACTTCAGAAATGGCCTAAGATTAAGGAAAGCAGCTTCTCCATCAAGCAGATGCTGAGGTATCGCTCCCTTTCTCTCCACAGCAATTCCAGAGGCGGCAAGATGGGTCTGTGGATTTCTACCATGACTGGGAATCATACAAGAAAGGATTTGGAAATCAAGGATCAGAATTCTGGCTGGGCAATGATAAGATCCATCTTCTCACCAGTTCTGGTAAGCCCAAAATCTACTCTTCTACCTGATACTCAGTTTGATAGACATTGTCCTTTTCTACAGATAATACTTATCTTTATCAGAATTAATACTAGCAGATCGGTACCCCTCCTCAGTGCCATAACCAATTGTATGTACATAGACAATTAATAAAAGATTGACTTTGTAAAGGTAAAGGAAACTTCAGAGGATCACCAGAGGTTTTGGATGGACACATAGATCATAATCCCACCATGATGTCTACACAATGATTAGCAGGCTTCCTTTCAATGACTTCTGCACCTTAAGTAACTCTCTAATAGTATCTTTCTTCTGTTCTGCAGGAACACATCAGTTGAGGATTGACCTAGAAGATTTCAATGGTTCCAGAACCTTTGCAATATATTCCAGTTTCAGAATTGCAAATGAAAATGAAAATTACAAATTAATATTGGGTTCTTATTTGGATGGCAACATGGGTGAGTAATACAGAAAATGCCTCTGCATTCGAGTCCGTTTTTACAGTGCATAGAACAAACATAAATAATTACTTCAAATAGTGAGTTGGACAGAAAATAAATTTATTCATAGAAAAACTGGAGAAGTTAACAAAATACAAAAACATTCAAGCAGAAATAGAACATCTGTGGTAAAAGAAAAGGTAATACCAATAGTAATAAGTGCTTTGGTACTTATTCATGTACCACCACTTGAACACCATTGGCATTGACAAAATAACCACTAAACAATTGTAAAAGCACATTTATTAGAAACAATTTACATGTTGCAACAATATTGTAACACATCAATCTCTGCCTATAATAGGTCCTTGGGAAGGACTCAACCAGTGGATAAAAATGCCAAACCCAATCTAAATAACTGACTGCATAATAATATCACATGACCCGATGCAGAATGCAGAAAAAGTTTAAGCCAGGGGGCTGCCTAACTGCTTTCTAGCTTATCAGAGGGACAATAGTGGGGGGGGGAGGGATGAATATGAAGAGGCAGCCCTTCAATTGGTCCAGGGAGTAATCCCAGACTCAGGGGATCTAGGAAATTATGCATATAAACAAAATCCTCTATCATTTATATTTGATCCCTTTCTAATTCTTAGTGGTGTAGGAACATTTTTCATTGGTGAAATACCCTGCAGGTTTGCAATCCTGGAAGACATGAACTTAGTGCTTGCCTGTGATTTCCTCCCTTTAGGTGATTCTCTCTCAGGACACAATGACCATCCGTTCTCTACCAAAGACAGAGACAATGATATCTATGATGGAAATTGTGCTGAAAGTTTCAGAGGAGCCTGGTGGTATACTAACTGCCACTCTTCCAACCTGAATGGCCTGTATCACAAAGGAGAACATACCTCTTACGCTGATGGCATCAACTGGTATTCTGGGAAGGGGCACCATTATTCTTACAAGTATGCAGATATGAAAATTAGACCACAATAAATGAAACCACAGTTTGAGAGATTTTTCAATATGACCCAAAATGATTATTCTTCTCTATTCTCTTCTGGAAAAAAAATTAAATGCAGCAATTCTTTAAAACTGCTCCTTTGTGTCACTGTTCTCTCTTGTAGTGATCCCTTTTTTATGTACATGGGGATTGGGTTCAAACCATTTTCCTTCTTCATTTTCCAATTTTTTGGAAGCAGAAATAGAACATCTGTGGCAAAAGAAAACAAAGGTAGTACCAATAGGAATTAGTTACTGGGATTGCTCCCAGTTTGCCCTGGTTCGGTAGTGGTGATTCGGCCTAAGTTGTAGAATCGGCAGTGACCCAGACTCCAAACCAATCCCCCAGTCTCTTCTGCTGTTGCCGGCATATTTCTGCACATGCGCAGATTAGATTACAGTCAACTGTGCATGTGTGAGCAACGCACAGCGGATGCGGGAGCGAGTGAAGCCTGCATGAAGCAAAGCGGTACCAACCGGTACAGGGACCCTCCCCTGTTTGGTGCCTATTCATGTACCATCACTTGAACACTATTGGCATCAGTGGTGGGTTCTGGATTCCATTCTAACTGGTACGGTTGAAATGGCCCTGGAGTTACCCACATGCACGCGTGCAGTGCATGGGCACACGGGCATGGTGCATGCATGCGTTCAACATCAAATGACGCGTCCACAAGCCTCCATGATGCTCCAGCTTCTCCGCAGATCATCACGCAGGCACCATATGTGCCATGCATGTGCGTGTAAGTGCCAAAAGCATAAAGCACCAGTAAGGAGCACGGGCGGGAGGGTGGGCCCCTCTGGAGCACTATACCGGAACGGTATCCTGTGTTCCAGGCAGGATCCGGTATGCCCGTACTGGAGCTTACCACCTGCAACCCACCATGATTGGCATTGACAAAATCACCACCATCCAATTGTAAAGGAACAGCTTACATGTTGCAACCAGGGACGTGCAGTCAGGGGAGGCAGGGGAGGCAGGGCCTCACCACTGTCACCATGAAAAGAAAATGTAAAAGGAAAAAGGCAAGAGCTGAGGTCAGGCTGGGCTAGTTGCTGCCAGAGTCACAGTGGATGACTCGGCTTAGTGCTTAACTGTTTAAAAAAGCCTCTAAAAAAGTGCCCTCTACAGGAGGCGGCAGGAGAACGAGGTGCCTCATCTAGTCTGGCATTTTATGAGCACTCAAGCAGAGTTAACCAAGGGTTAAAAGCCGAAAAATTCTTGACGTAGATGAGGCACGTTGTTCTCCTGCCTCCTCCTATGTAGAGGATGTTTTTTAGAGGCTTTTTTAAACAGTTAAGCACTACGCAGAGTCATCCATGGTGACTTTGGTAGCAACTAGCTCATCTTAGCTTCAGCTCTTACCATTTTCCTTTTAAATTTTCTTTACTTTTCATGATGGCAGGCAAGAGCAGAGTTGAAATCCTCTCTGAAACAGCTGGAAAATGTACGTGTGGGTTGGAGGGAGGGGGAGGAATTCAAACTTCATCCTCCTGGTACAACTTTGTGTGTGTGCGTCTTTGAGAGAGGAGGAGGGAGAATATTGAGACAGTTCTTTAATTTATACACTATGTAAAACTCTAATACTATGCCTTTAGGTCTTCTGAAATTTTAATTATCCAATCATAAGCAAAAACAAAGTTTTCAGTAGAATGAATTTCCACTTCTACTTATACCTGCCAGCCAAAATGCTGCTAGTGGTATTGCTAACATGGGCTGAGGAGGAAAACCTAAATTTTCTGAATCCTGGTGCAACTTGTGTGTGTGTGTGTGTGTGTGTGTGTGAGAGAGAGAGAGAGAGAGGGGAGGGAGGGAGAGAGGGAGGAAGGAGGGGAAGGGAGAAGAAAAAGAAAAAGAAAGGAGGAAACTTATTTAGCAAAGGAGAAAAATAAATGCTGTCGCTTTAAATTGGAACTGAGCATGGCTGGCTATGGAATTCTGAGAGTTGAAGTCCACAAGTCTAAAAAAATTGCTGCCTCACCAGCCGTAAACCTCACCACACATCACTAGTTACAAAAATATTGTAACATAATCAAACATCAATCTCACAAGTGAGAGTTTCTCAGCAAGAAAGTTGAAATTAAAATAATTTTTGTCATTGTTTTTTTTTCCTTTTAATCTTGTGGTCTAAGAGTTGCTGTTTAGGAGGATCCCTTCATTCACTAACCACCAACCAGCCCTGAATATTGTTGATGTTGGCCTAAGAGACGCAAAATAATGTCCTAAAATAGCCAGGAAATATTAAACAGAAACAGAAGTAAATTACCTTTGGTTAGCAGTTTTAAATGTATTTATTTACTTTATCTCTGCTGCTTTTCAAAACAAGTTTTTACAGGGCAGATGAGAGAACTTAAATAATACCATGTGATGACAAAAGGCTTCTTGTTCAGGCACTTCCAGCTTACCTTTACCTGAGGGAAATCGTTTTGCCAGGATTCTCTGACTATTAGAAATAGCTTCTTATAATCACATGCTTTTGCCCTCAGACATAGCCACCTTACCTTCTGTTAGCCTCTTCTTTGACCTCCTTTTTTTTTTCAAGCTGCAAAGTCTTATCTAGTGACTTTGACCTGCACCTTATGTGTAAAAAAAATAAGCTTCATTGTTAATACTTTCAGTGAGTAACCTGAGTTTACTTTATCTGTCATTGGATGATTGATTTGAATGTGGACACTTGTCCAACCAGAAAAAGTGCAAGGATTTATAGGATTAGTGATTAAACCTATATGTGTTTGTTTTGTTTTCGTTTTTTTTTCTGATACCATGTTGCTACAATGTACACATTATTCAATATAAGGAAAGCTTGGGTAATATGGTGAACATTGCATAATTCAAGAGTACCCTTTTTCCTTAATGAACACTGCTGAGGTTGCACAAGCAGACATTGCAAAACAGATATGGGCCTATTTATCCTTACCCAGAAAATGTAAATACTTCCTGATTTCTCTGTTAATGCAATCATCAAAAGACCACCATATATATATAAGAGGCAAGATACCACACATCTCTCACTCAGAGAGAAAGCTGGCAAGGCAAAATGAAGCCTTGGGCTGGTTTCCACCTGATTTTCCTGGTTGCTATTTCGGTGGAGGGTGACATCTCAAATCGTGGCACTGGAGGATCCCAGGACACTGAAGCCACTTGCTGTGCACGTGAGTTCCAGCTGTCTGAATTTCAGCTTGGTCTTAACCTCTGTGGGGTCCCTACATGCAGGAGCAGAATGTTGGTCCTTAGTTTCCCAATTCGTAAAAAAAAGGAATACTTGCCTCATGTTCTATTGACTGTCCATAACTACTGTGAGCATGAGGACCCAGACTGTTGACCCTGTAAACCACTTAGAGGGTTCTGTAAAGCACTACAAAGTGGCATATAAGCTTAAGTGCTATGGCTACCTAGGCACTGTAGACTAGCAGTTTTGCAGGTAAAGAAATGGCTCAGGAAATAGATGAGGGAGGAATTCTGGCTGCAGGGAAGTAAGTTTGCTTGCTTGTTTGTTTGGTCAAACATGTACAAGATAACATGTACAAGATATTAAGATTGAGCATTTTCTGAGAGTACTAGTGGCTTTTAAAGGTTGAAGAAAGTTGATGAGTTGTGATGCTCTTGAAGGGAAAGGATCCTTTCAAAGCAGCAGCACCTTCAGAATAGTTTTTAAAGATGAATAAGTTACTTTTTAATAAATAAAAACAGACTATTGATCTTGAGCTATTAGGTAAATTTCAGTTTATGTTTTGTATATGTGGAACAGATATTAGCTGTGGTTTTGATATCTGTAAAACATGATTAAGATCTTTGCCTAAGTATTTACCTAAACAGTTTTATATATCGTCACAAGAGTCCATCACGACAGAAACCCAATATTTTTACTGTTGCCTTTGTTATATTTGTGGTTTTTTTTATGGCTAGCTGATGAGAGCTAAATAGCTTGAAATAGATCTATACTAGTCTCCCTTTATTTATTTATCAGCACAAATTAAAAAAACACAAATATAACAAAGGCAACAGTAAAAATATTGGGTTTCTGTCGTGATGGACTCTTGTGACGAGCCGATTGACAGATGATGGAAGCAGTTAGCTTCCTCCCATAATTGGGGCTTACCAGGGGTTGTAAAAATCTAATAGATACCTTTCACCCTGGCTTCACTGATAACGGATAAGAGCCTGTGGCCTAATGGCTAAGAAGTTTGCCTAGGATGTAATATAGCCCAGGTTCAAATCCCAGTAAGGGTATGGCTAGCTGATGAGAGCTAAATAGCTTGAAATAGATCTATACTAGTCTCCCTTTATTTATTTATCAGCACAAATAAAAAAAACAAAAATATAACAAAGGCAACAGTAAAAATATTGGGTTTCTGTCATGATGGACTCTTGTGACGAGCCGATTGACAGTTGATGGAAGCAGTTAGCTTCCTCCCATAATTGGGGCTTACCAAGGGTTGTAAAAATCTAATAGATACCTTTCACCCTGGCTTCGCTGATAACGGATAAGAGCCTGTGAGTATATATATAGTGTCACAACCCCTGGTAAGCCCCAATTATGGGAGGAAGCTAACTGCTTCCATCATCTGTCAATCGGCTCGTCACAAGAGTCCATCAAGACAGAAACCCAATATTTTTACTGTTGCCTTTGTTATATTTGTGTTTTTTATTTTTATTTTTATATATTTATATATTTATATAGGTAAAAATAAGAACAATAAAGTTCATCTTCTAGATATAGACAGGGCCACCTTAATAAACTGTGCTTTATGTGGAAGCCCCTGGTTTCACATGGTATAAAGGATGAAGATGAGAGCTGGTTTGGTGTAGCACTTAAATAACCAGGCTAGAAATTGGGAGAACATGAGCTCTAGTTCCACTTTAGACACAAAGTCATCTGACCTTAGACCAGTCCTCTCTCTCAGCTCTAAGAAGAAGGTAAGGTCAAGTCACTTCTGAGAAAGATTGCCAAGAAAGCTGCAGTTGCTAGGAGTCCAGTCTCATTTAAAAGGAAGGGGGGGAGGGAGGCAGGGAGAGAGAGAGAGAGAGGAAAAAGGAGGAAAAAAGGGAGAGTCAAAACAAATCAAGGCCCTTTTTAAAAAAAAAGAAGTATGCATTGTTATCTTAGAGAAAAGTCCTTGGGGAACAGCACCCTAATTTCAGTCTCCGATTCTTCAATAGCCCAGGAGCAGAAATAATGTTTATGTGTGGAAAATATAAGTGGAAGAAATTTTGTGTCTCTCTTACATCCTAATCACCTTGCTTTCTGCTCCATCCTGATTTATAGCACCTCACTCGTTCTATTTCGGTTTAATGTGAACCTATTGCTCCGTAAGGATACCATACGGCTTCTTTTCTATTTTTCATGTTGTGTCCTTTTTATGCTCTTTCTCCTATGCCAGAGCTGAAGGCCCTAACACAATGCGGAAGGGAAAAGATTATTCTCCAAGGTCAGGCTGGGATACCTGGAATTCCAGGTGTGCCAGGAACAAACGGATCCCCAGGGCTAAAGGGTGACCAAGGTCCTCAGGGGCCCCCAGGTGAGTAAAAGCCCATTAATGATGTCATTCCAGGTGATTCATAGCAGCTTATTTGCTGTCTTTCCTTGCAACAGTGGGAAGCAAACTTTGTATTAGTAAAGCTTGCCTTAAAAAGGAGAAGTTGCTGGCAGAGAGATAGGAAATAAAAGTTGCATGTTCTTTCAGTCAGTAAAAGGATTCTTAAAATCAATGTCTTAGCAAAGTAATCAGGAGATGCTTCTTTGGTTCTCTGGTATTGTGGGAACTTTTTAAAGACAGGTGGATTAGATCGTTTTGCCGTATGAGTTGTTCTTATGCCCATGAGCCTTCTTCCTTTCTGAAGAATCAACAATGCTATCAAAGATTTGTTCATAGCACAAACCTACAAATCCAACATAATTTCATACAAATCAAGAATCCCATCAGCCCTAAGCTGGTCTTTCTCCTCCTCCTTTTCTTCTTTCTCTTCTTCAGGTGAAAGAGGATCTGCTGGGATAACTGGAAAAGCTGGACCAAAAGGAGACAAAGGAGACAAACGTAATACATCTATTGATTGAGATCAAAGATTGTGCAAGAGCTGGATCAAAGGGGAAGCACTGGCCCACCTGTATGTCACCGATCACACTTTATTTCATGGTCTCCTTGGTTGAACTGTTTGTAATACAGAACGAAATCATGATAGCAATCCATCACTATGAAGAATGGACAATAAACTGGCATACAAGAGGTTATTCTTATCTATGAGTCTTATGAACCTTTCTGTTTTCCCACTGCACAATAAATTATTTTTTCTTTTCTTACAGGAGATGCCTGCAGATTAGACAATTGTCCACCGAAAGGTATACCTGTTCTTCCTCTTTCTCAAAAGCTTCCTAATTGGGTTTCTTCAGTCTTTCACTTAGATGATAGCTGGATGATTTTGGGAGCTGGATGATTTTGGGAGCTGAAGGAATCATCAAATGCAGAAGGCTTTCTTTGCTAGTCTGAGCCCTGCCGGGCTTTTATAACTAAGCTAAGATCCCTATAAACCTGCCAATCAACTACCTTTGACCTCGCACATTCCTATCTGGGCCAACTACAATTTCCATAATCCACAGCAGCCTATCTATCTTAATGGATACAATGTACTGTATTGGATACAATGTACTGTATTATCAGTCACTTAACTGACTGAATAATTCAAGTTGGATAGGATATTTCTTTTAGCTCCACCCTATTACACTTCTAAGCAGGGTTAATAGTCTCAATACTCTCACCAAGTTGTTACTTCCAGAACTAACCCTAACCCTAACCCTAACCCTATCTTAATGGATACAATGTACAGTATTGTCAGTCATTTAATGGACTTAATAATTCAAGTTGGAAAAGCATATTTCTTTTGGCTCCACCCTTCTAAAGAGCGTTCATATTGTCAATACACTCACCAAGTTGTTATTTGGAGAACTTTGTTACAGAAAGCATTGGAAGTCATTCAGGTATAAAAGCAGTACAAGTTATTAATATAAGCAGGTGGAATTAGTATAAGCAGATGATAAGAGCTGATGACTCTTCCTATTTGATTATGTCCCTCCAAAATACTTGCAATTAAAATTAGAAGACCTTACCAAGTCATATGATAAGCTATATTATATATAATATATTATATATATTATGCATCTTTACAGAATGTCAGTAAATATTTAAAGCTGTTGAGTCCTGAGACAGTGCAGTACTTCCCATTCAATGTGGAAATATGTCATTTCTTAATCTTCGAATGAGAGACTTCTCATGATCTGGGGAAAAATAAAAACATATTATTGAATACACACCATATAAAAGATAGTAAGATATAAGAAGAAATTCAAAAGATACTGTTGAAAATCCTTCAGAAGAGATTACATCCTCATATATAAAGAGAAATGACAATTGAACTGACACAATTCAAAATGCATAGGGCAACATGAGATAATATACGGAACAATAGGAAGGTGGAAACATCAGAAGAATGTTTCTAAAAGTTCTACTAAAAGTACTTCAAAGCTTTTGTTAGGTGGCATCTGTGGCCATGAGCATCTTTGCACAGGAGTGTATCATTTCCTTGAGCAGGAGTTCCTGCAGGTGATCACTTATGCCCTGATCACTTTATGATTAAACTACTCTAAAGCACTCTTCATAGACCTACCCTTGAAGACTACCTTGAAACTACAGTTCTTTCAAAATAGAATGGTACAAGCAGTGTACCTCATTGTGCCTATGTGATCACAGCTATGAGAGTAGAATTGGCTGCTAGCGGCTTCAAAATGTTTTAAAACTTTGTATGGCATAGAACCTGGTTAATTGAGAGGCAGCTTTTCTCCCATTGTGTTGGCTCACCTCCTAGTTTCTGGCAGAATGGATCCCTCCTATTACATATTGTCCTCACACAGGATCTAAGAAGTATGAATTCTCTGTGACCATGACCTTCATGGACAAAATCTGGCTGGCTGGGCAACAAAACACTTCTATAAAATTGCTTACAAAGTGTTGAAAGACCAGATAATAACTTGGTAAACATTTTGAAGTCAAAATAATATTTTTAAAGTGTACCAGTCCTGAAAGATATGAAGAATCTCTTTCTAGAAAATATATATCCACAAGTTTTAAATTTTACTCAGATGCATATGCTTACTGGATGAAGAAAAGAGAAAGGACGGACTTTGTAGTAGCCAAATTAAGAATGGGTTTTGGATAGTACAAACTCATTAACCACAGGCTGAGGATCATTATGATACTTGTTGTTTGCATGTATCAACATTTGCAAGTGAGACTCTTACTCCCATCATCCTCAGTCAGCAAGCCCAACAGTTCCAAAGATGTCTACTATGATTCCTTCCTCCCTAGAATTATATAATCGTTTTTTATAAGGGATCTCCATGAGTTCCTGCAATTGAGACTACAGTGATTTCACACTTCAGAGTAGTCCACAAAAGTCAACGTCAGTCCCGAACATGTATTTTGCTTGAACTGACCCACTCAATTCTTCTCCCTATTCTTTCCCTAGAGATTGAAGCCAGAAACTGCAAGGACCTCCTGGAACGTGGGGAGACCCTGACTGGCTGGTATACAATCTACCCAACCAAGGGAAACCCGGTGGTGGTTTTCTGTGACATGGGGACTGATGGAGGAGGCTGGTTGGTAAGTGGCAGCCCAAGGAGGAGGAGGAAGAGATGTCTGAATGCATCAGAAGAGCAAAAAAACCCATGTTACTATAATTACTCGTTTAAACAAGTAGGCGCCATGCTACCCACTTTGTTATAAAATAATAGCAGCTATTCAGGGTCCCATCAGTCTTCTCTCTCTGAAGAGATGAGTGGCGAGTGGCGAACAAGTTACAGCCCCAAAGCTAAATGAGACTCCCAAGGGTCCTCTTGGGATTTGAGCCAAGACAGTAGAAGGCACAAAGATGGTCTCAAGGAGTTGCTGCCTCATTATGACTTACAAGAGGAGCCATAGTTCTATTCAAGGTCTTTTGCAAAAGAAGACTGAAAGGCAGCCCCCCCCCCCCCGCCACTTCAGAAATGGCCTAAGATTAAGGAAAGCAGCTTCTCCATCAAGCAGATACTGAGGTATTGCCCCCTTCTCTCCACAGCAATTCCAGAGGCGGCAAGATGGGTCTGTGGATTTCTACCGTGACTGGGAATCATACAAGAAAGGATTTGGAAATCAAGGATCAGAATTCTGGCTGGGCAATGATAAGATTCATCTTCTCACCAATTCTGGTAAACCCAAAATCTCCTCTTCTACTTGGTACTCAATTTGATAGACATTAAGTCCTTTTCTACAGATAATACTTATGTTTATCAGAATTTTTTTTAAAGAAAAGATGAGTATCAATCTTTCCAGATTCAGCCCTTCAATACTAGCAGATCAGTACCCCTCCTCAGTGCCATAACCAATTGTACGTACATAGAAAATTAATAAAAGATTGACTTTGTAAAGGTAAAGGAAACTTCAGAGGATCACCAGAGGTTTTGGATGGACACATGGATCATAATCCCACCATGATCATGTCCATGGGGAATGAAAGTCTACACAATGACTAGCAGGCTTCCTTTCAAGGACTTCTGCACCTCAAGTAGTTCTCTAATAGTATCTTTCTTCTGTTGTGCAGGAACACATCAGTTGAGGATTGACCTGGAAGATTTCAATGGTTCCAGAACCTTTGCAATATATTCCAGTTTCAGAATTGCAAATGAAAGTGAAAATTACAAATTAATATTGGGTTCTTATTTGGATGGCAACATGGGTGAGTAATACAGAAAATGCCTCTGCATTCGAGTACCTTTTTACAGTGAATAGAACAAACATAAATAGTTACTTCAAATAGTGAGATGGATAGAAAATAAATTAAATCATAAAAAAACTGGAGAAGATAACAAAATACAAAGCCCTCAAGCAGAAATAGAACATCTGTGGTAAAAGAAAAGGTAATACCAATAGTAATAAGTGCTTTGGTACCTATTCATGTACCACCACTTGAACACCATTGGCATTGACAAAATCACCATTAGACAATTATAAAAGCACATTTATTAGAAACAATTTACATGTTGCAACAATATTGTAATACAAACAAACATCAATCTCTGCCTATAATAGGTCCTTGGGAAGGACTCAACCGGTGGATAAAAATGCCAAATCCAATCTAAATATCTGACTGCATAATAATATCACATGACCCGATGCAGAATGCAGAAACTGTTTAAGCCAGGGGGCTGCCTAATTGCTTTTTAGCTTATCAGAGGGACAATGGGGGGGGGGGTTGAATATGAAGAGGCTGCCCTTCAACTGGTCCAAGGAGCAAAATGCAATCCCAGACTCAGGGGATCTAGGAAATTATGCATATAAACAAAATCCTCTATCATTTATATTTGATCCCTTTCTAATTCTTAGTGGTGTAGGAACATTTTTCATTGGTGAAATACCCTGCAGGTTTGCAATCCTGGAAGACATGAACTTAGTGCTTGCCTGTGATTTCCTCCCTTTAGGTGATTCTCTCTCAGGACAAAATGACTATCCGTTCTCTACCAAAGACAGAGACAATGATATCTATGATGGAAATTGTGCCGTAAGTTTCAAAGGAGCCTGGTGGTACTATAAGTGCCACACTTCCAACCTGAATGGCCTGTATCACAAAGGAGAACATACCTCTTACGCTGATGGCATCAACTGGTATTCTGGGAAGGGGCACCATTATTCCTACAAGTATGCAGATATGAAAATTAGACCACAATAAATGAAACCACAGTGTCAGCACCTCTTCATTGGATAATTAGGAAAGAAGACCACGAGACTCCATAGGTAGAAATCAAGTGTACTTTTACTAATTATAAATGATTAAAGGCATAGCGAAGCGAAGACTGATTATTTAGGCGCGAAAGCGATTGATATATAGAATAACCCATTCCCCACCCATTGGCATCACAGTTACAGTCCAATCATAATTCTCCCAAGTGTCAGGTGTGAGATAACTTCAAAAGGCATCACTAAGATGGAATGTCGGTGCCGTTAGTCTTGGCGGGAACCTCCTACGCATGCGTAGTCCGACAGGCAGCTGAGCTCCAGAATCTTCCTCCAGCACAATTAGTAAACCCCTCCCAAATACCATGCCCTCCCTCCCCATTTCATGGCAGCCGAAGCAGCAGCAAAGCAGAGGCTGACATCCGGCCGTCCTCTGGGAAAAAAAGAGCGGTCAGGCCTGGAAAACGAGAAAACACAGACAAACAGACGAACAACAAAAAACAGAAAAAGAAAAAAGAGGGGGGAGAAAGACAGGGAGGAGAGTCAATCAGGGTTTGTCAGGATAAGCAGAATAAAACTGTCGGAGTAGTTGGGGAGCACAGACATGGGGCTTGTCTACCCACTCGGCATGAGATGGAGGAAAATGCTTCCAAGCCACTAGGTACTGTATCCGATTCCACTGTCGCCGAGAGTCCAATATTTCCTGGACCTCAAAATGTTGTTCACCATCAATCAACAGGGGGGCAGGCGGTGGGTCCACAGGTGGACGTAAAGATGAGAAATGAACAGGTTTAATGAGATTAACGTGGAAAACTGGATAAACACGGCTGAGGTGCTTGGGTAGCTGCAAGCGAACCGAAACAGGATTGATGACCTTGATTATGGGAAACGGGCCCATGTACTTAGGCCCCAACTTCTTAGATTTTTGCGTAGTTTGAAGGAACTTTGTGGATAAATAAACCTGGTCACCCATTTTGTACTGATAAGGTTGCGCACGTTTCTTATCAGCCTGTTTCTTATGAGCGTGATGCGCAGCATCCAAAGTACTAAGTGCCAGAGGCCAAATATGGCTCAATCGCTCACTCCACTCGGAGACAGACGAAATCTGCGGCTGCTCAAGAGGAACTTCAGGAATAGGAACAAAGTCCTGGCCAGACACAACACGAAAAGGAGTGAATTCAGTGCTGCTATGTACGGAATTATTATAAGCCACTTCTGCGTGCAGCAACAAGTCCACCCAATCATCCTGCTGGTAATTGATGAAACAACATAAATATTGTTCCAGAACAGAATTAGTCCTCTCGCAAGCCCCATTAGTTTGAGGGTGGTGGGCGGAGCTTAATCCCTGGGCGGAGCCAATGTGCTTAAGAAACTCCTTCCAAAAAGTAGAAGTGAATTGGACACCTCTATCGGAAATGATGCGATCAGGCACACCATGCAAACGGTAAATGTGAGAAATGAAGAGCTTAGCAAGTGCCTTTGCAGAAGGAATCTTGTGGCACAGAATAAAATGAACTTGTTTGGAAAATAAGTCAGTAACCACCCATATAACGGTGTGCCCCTGGCTCTCAGGAAGTTCGACAATAAAATCCATAGAAATCTCCTTCCAGGGGGCGACAGGGCGGGCTACCAATTGGAGTAGACCTTGCGGCTTCCCTGGTGGCCGTTTAGCAGCTGCACAGACTGGACAGCTGGCAACATAAAGTTCAATGTCCTTTTTCAAAGAGGGCCACCAAAACTGTCTCTTCACCAAATGCAGCGTCTTCACAAACCCAATGTGACCCGCCAACTTGGAATCATGAGCCCATTGGAGGACAATGAGACGAAGAGAGGCAGGGACGTAAAGTTTTGCCCCAATCCACGGTAAATCGTCCTTCATTGTGCATTCACCTTGATGCTGTTGGAACCAGTCATCCTGGGGAAGGGTCTTTTTGAGGTCAGAGAGGAAATCTTGAGACACTTCTACTTTCGAGCGCGCCTGCTGCCTAATAACAACCGGAGCAGCAAGGCTGGATGTGGGAACCACGGGCTGGATAACACTGAGTTTAGAGCAGTTGTATTGAGGAAGTCTGGACAAAGCATCAGCCATAAAATTCTTCCCTCCTGGGATGTACTTGAGTGTGAAATTGAACCGATTGAAATGCTGAGCCCAGCGCATCTGCTTAGGAGAGAGGCGCCTCGGAGTTCACAAAGCTTCCAGGTTCTTATGGTCAGTCCACACCTCAAAGGGGTGCTTAGCGCCCTCTAGAAAGTGGCGCCACATGGCCAAAGCCCAACGTACAGCAAATGCTTCCTTCTCCCAGATTGCCCAACGCCTTTCCGTGTCCGTGAGCTTCCAGGAGGTGTATGCGCACGGTTGTAAATTATCTTGGTCGTTAGCCTGAAGCAAGACGGCCCCAACCGCCACGTCACTGGCATCAGCTTGAACGACAAAAGGCTTGTCCATGTCCGGATGCTTCAGAACCAGTTCCGCCGCAAAGAGTTGTTTCAACTTCTCAAAAGCAGCCTGACACTCCATGGTCCAATCCAGTCCAATCTTGCTAGGCTTAGGTTTAGGCCCACCTTTGGACTTCAACAAATTAGTGATGGGAAGCGCAATTTTGGTAAAAGAAGGAATGAACTGACGATATAAATTGGCAAAACCCAAAAATTTCTGCAATTGTCTACATGTATGGGGCCCCTCCCACTCAGTGACCGCCTTTACCTTAGCGGGGTCCATCTCAATACCAGCGGGGGAGATACGATACCCAAGGTAGTCAATCTTCTCCTGGTGAAATTCACACTTGGACAACTTGGCATAAAGTTCAGCGGCCCGGAGCTTCTTCAGGACAGTGCGGACCAACGTGACATGTTCATCATAAGTTTGAGTGTAAATAAGGATATCATCTAAATATACGATAACGCCCTTGTAAAGGTGGTCATGCAAAATTTCATTAATTAATTGCATGAAGACTGCAGGCGCCCCCTGCAGGCCAAAGGGCATCACCCGGAACTGGAAACAATTGAGGGGGCAGTTGAAAGCCGTCTTCCACTCATCCCCCTCCTTTATGCGGACCCTATAGTATGCTTCCCTGAGGTCCAATTTAGTGAAAATGCGTCCCTTTCCCAGTTGGGCCAGCATGTCCTTCATCAGTGGTAACGGGTATAGGTTTTGAGCTGAGATGCAGTTCAGGTTTTTGAAATTAACACATAATCTCAGGGAGCCATCTTTTTTCTCTCTGAACAACACGGGTGCAGCTACCTTGGGTCATGCTGGCTCAATGAAACCCCTTTCCAAGTTTTTATCAATGAATTTCCTCATTTCCTCCATTTCCCTAGGAGACATTGAATATATTTGGGGCTTTGGAAGCTTTATCCCTGGCAAAATATCGATGGAGCAATCAGTAGGTCTGTGGGGTGGAAGCTTATCTGAAGATTTTTCACTAAAAACCCCTTTGAGGTCCCAATACTCTTTTGGAATCTTTTCTTCCCCCTCAATTCTCTCCTGGCCCCTGGCAGCCAATGCAGGGCTGGAGCCAGCAGGCTCTGGGGCATCGCCCTCCCCATTTGGAGCTGTGCTGGTCCGAATGCACAGCCACCCCTCTCTCCAATTAATGCGAGGGTTCCATTTACGAAGCCAAGGGAGTCCCAAAATAAGGGGTCTGTCCATTCCAGGAGCCACAATAAAAGAGATCAATTCTACATGGGTGCCCATTCTCATCTCTAGAGGTTCAGTGTAGAAATGGTCTGGGCCACCCCCTGCAATGGATCCATCAATCTGGCAAAACACAATAGGGGTTTTCAAAGTCCTTAATTTCAGGCCCAGTTTTTCAACCATTGCAGGGTTAATCATACATCTCGAACAGCCCGAATCAAGGAGGGCAGGAAGCTGTTCTGTCTCCCCATTGGGTGGTAATCTTAATTCTATTGGGATCAACATGGGGCCTTTATTTGAACTCACCCAACGAGGCGAGGCGTCGTCATCGGAGTCATCAGAGGAGCTGGGGGTGACGTCTGCTTCTTCCTCCGCCTCTTGCCTGAAGCGCTGGGGGGTGTTTTCAGCAGCGAAAGCAGCCTCTTTCTTCCTCCCCGGGGTCTTGCTCGTCTTCCCTTCCCTCTTGGCAGGGGGCGGGGCATTTGCAGGAAGTTTAACGCGGCAATCCATGGAGCGGTGCCCCCCCCCTTCCACAACGGAAGCACGTGAACGGCTTGGCCTTGCCAGTGGAGCTTCCCTTTCCTTCACCCCTGATGCGGAATGGGGCCTTTTGAGCTGGGGGGGTGATCTCTCTGCTTTCTCCTCTCTCGCATGTTGAAGTCTAATCAAATCGAGCTCAACGTCTGCTGCATTTTCATACCAAGCTGTAACTCGCTTGGGAAGGTGTCTATTAACGCATTGTTGGTAAATGTCCTCATTTAATCCTAACGCAAACTGATCAAGAAGGGCATCTTCAGACCAGCCTCTCATATAAGAAGAAAGCTGTTGAAACTCCTGAATATATTCTCCTGAAACTCCAGTCTATCGCCCTGTTTGAGGGCCATAAATTTCACCTTCCCCTGTTTCTCAATCAGTGGATCATCAAATCTCCTTTTGAACGCAGTCATAAAGGCATCAAAATTCCTCAGGAGGGGGGAATTGCTTTGGTGTAAGCTGACCATCCATTCGGCCGCTTCTTCCTCCAAAGAAAGTAAAACCATTCGCACCTTCATCTCATCTGTTTCTAAATCGGGCCCATAAATTTCTATATAGTTCCAAATTTGTATAACAAAAAGACCCAGTTTCTTGGAATTCCCGTTATATTTTACTGGCAAGGGAGGGACTTTTGCCATTCTGCGTCTTCTGCCCCCCCCTTCTCTGGCAGCAGCCCTGGCTGTGGGGGGGAAGCTGTTTCTGGGTTTGTTGTGGGGGGGAAGCTGTTTCTGGGTTTGTTTGCTCCCATCCCCCCTCGGCCTCTTCACCCTCCCTAAATTTTTGCATAGAGTACCTTTGTTCAAATTCTTCCATTTGTTCTCTTTCCCGGGGCCTCCGTTCGGTCAAGGTTTCTTCCCAGTCGGCTGGTTTTCTCCTTTGTTTTCTCCTGGTAACTCCAGCATCCAAACTCTCACTATCCTCTTTTTGCCCCACACCTAGGGTCCATCGAGGGCGAACCGCAGGGTCCTCTATTCCTAGGCCAGCCATCCTTCCAGGTAAAGATGGGTCTGCAGTTTCCCTTTCAGTCTCCTCTTCATCGCTCGCTCGCAATGACATTTTTCTCGTTCCTTCTTGTGAGTACACCCCCCACGGTAGGTTAAAACCTCCTGGTGGGGTGTGAGTGAGTCTTCACTTACTGTCAGCACCTCTTCATTGGGTAATTAGGAAAGAAGACCATGAGACTCCATAGGTAGAAATCAAGTGTACTTTTACTAATTATAAATGATTAAAGGCATAGCGAAGCGAAGACTGATTATTTAGGCGCGAAAGCGATTGATATATAGAATAACCCATTCCCCACCCCTTGGCATCACAGTTACAGTCCAATCATAATTCTCCCAAGTGTCAGGTGTGAGATAACTTCAAAAGGCATCACTAAGATGGAATGTCGGTGCCGTTAGTCTTGGCGGGAACCTCCTACGCATGCGTAGTCCGACAGGCAGCTGAGCTCCAGAATCTTCCTCCAGCACAATTAGTAACCCCTCCCAAATACCATGCCCTCCCTCCCCGTTTCATGGCAGCCGAAGCAGCAGCAAAGCAGAGGCTGACACACAGTTTGAGAGATTTTTCAATATGACCCAAAATGATTATTCTTCTCTATTCTCTTCTGGAAAAAAAATTAAATGCAGCAATTCTTTAAAACTGCTCCTTTGTGTCACTGTTCTCTCTTGTAGTGATCCCTTTTTTATGTACATGGGGATTGGGTTCAAACCATTTTCCCTCTTCATTTTCCAATTTTTTGGAAGCAGAAATAGAACATCTGTGGCAAAAGAAAACAAAGGTAGTACCAATAGGAATTAGTGCTTTGGTACCAGAGGTGGATTGCTCCCAGTTTCCCCTGGTTTGGTAGTTGTGATTCAGCCTGAGTCGTAGAATCGGCAGTGACCCAGACTCCAAACCAACTCCCCATTCTCTTCTGCTGTTGCCGGCATATTTCTGCACATGTGCAGATTAGATTACAGTCAACTGTGCATGTGTGAGCAACGCACAGCGGATGCGGGAGCGAGTGAAGCCTGCATGAAGCAAAGCGGTACCAACCGGTACAGGGACCCTCCCCTGTTTGGTGCCTATTCATGTACCACCACTTGAACACCATTGGCATCAGTGGTGGGTTCTGGATTCCATTCCAACTGGTGCGATTGAAATGGCCCCGGAGTTACCCACATGCACGTGTGCAGTGCATGGGCACACGCACATGGTGCATGCATGCGTTCAACATCAAATGATGTATCCGCAAGCCTCCATGATGCTCCAGTTTCTCCGTGGAGCATCACGCAGGCACCATATGCGCCATGAACGTGCGTGTAAGTGCCAAAAGCATAAAGCACCAGTAAGGAGCATGGGTGGGAGGGTGGGCCCCTCTGGAGCACCATACCGGAACGGTATCCTGTGTTCCAGGCAAGATCCAGTATGCCCGTACTGGAGCATACCACCTGCAACCCACCATGATTGGCATTGACAAAATCACCACCATCCAATTGTAAAGGAACAGCTTACATGTTGCAACCAGGGACGTGCAGTCAGGGGAGGCAGGGGAGGCAGAGCCTCACCACTGTCACCATGAAAAGAAAAAAAAATGTAAAAGGAAAAAGGCAAGAGCTGAGGTCACGTTGGGCTAGTTGCTGCCAGAGTCACTGTGGATGACTCTGCTTAGTGCTTAACTGTTTAAAAAAGCCTCTAAAAAAGTGCCCTCTACAGGAGGCGGCAGGAGAACGAGGTGCCTCATCTAGTCTGGCATTTTATGAGCACTCAAGCAGAGTTAACCAAGGGTTAAAAGCCAAAAAATTCTTGACGTAGATGAGGCACGTTGTTCTCCTGCCTCCTCCTATGTAGAGGATTTTTTTAATAGGCTTTTTTAAACAGTTAAGCACTAAGCAGAGTCATCCATGGTGACTTTGGCAGCAACTAGCTCATTTTGTCCTCAGCTCTTGCCTTTTTCCTTTTAAATTTTCTTTACTTTTCATGATGGCAGGCAAGAGCAGAGTTGAAATCCTCTCTGAAACAGCTGGAAAAGATGCATGTGGGTTGGAGGGCGGGCGAGGGATTCAAACTTCATCCTCCTGGTACAACTTTGTGTGTGTGCGTCTTTGAGAGAGGAGGAGGGAGCATATTGAGACAGTTCTTTAATTTATGCACTATGTAACACTCTAATACTATGCCTTTGGGTCTTCTGAAATTTTAATTATCCAATCATAAGCAAAAACAAAGTTTGCAGTAGAATGAATTTCCACTTCTACTTACACCTGCCAGCAAAAAGCTGCTAGTGGTATTGCTAACATGGGCTGAGGAGGAAAACCTAAATTTTCTGAATCCTGGTGCAACTTGTGTGTGTGTGTGTGTGTTTGAGAAAGAGGGGAGGGAGGGAGAGAGGGAGGAAGGAGGGGAAGGGAGAAGAAAAAGAAAAAGAAAGGAGGAAACTTATTTAGCAAAGGAGAAAAACAAATGCTGTCGCTTTAAATCGGAACTGAGCATGCCTGGCTGTGGAATTCTGAGAGTTGAAGTCCACAAGTCTAAAAAAATTGCTGCCTCACCAGCCATAAACCTCACCCACCGCACATCACTAGTTAAAAAAATATTGTAACATAATCAAACATCAATCTCACAAGTGAGAGTTTCTCAGCAAGAAAGTTGAAATTAAAATAATTTTTGTCATTGTTTTGTTTTTCTTTTAATCTTGTGGTCTAAGAGTTGCTGTTTAGGGGGATCCTTTCATTCACTAACCACCAACCAGCCCTGATTATTGTTGATGTTGGCCTAAGAGACACAAAATAATGTCCTGAAATAGCCAGGAAATGTTCAACAGAAACAGAAGTAAATTACCTTTGGTTAGCAGTTTTAAATGTATTTATTTACTTTAAAATATCTCTGCTGCTTTTCAAAACAAGTTTTTACAGGGCAGATGAGAGAACTTAAATAATACCATGTGATGACAAAAGGCTTCTTGTTCAGGCACTTCCAGCTTACCTTTACCTGAGGGAAATCATTTTGCCAGGATTCTCTGACTATTAGAAATAGCTTCTTATAAGCACATGCTTTTGCCCTCAGAAATAGCCATCTTACCTTCTGTTAGCCTCTTCTTTGACCTCCTTTTTTTTCAAGCTGCAAAGGTTTATCTAGTGACTTTGACCTGCACATTATGTGTAAAAAAAAAAAGCTTCACTGTTAATAGTTTCTGTGAGTAACCTGAGTTTACTTTATCTGTCATTGGATGATTGATTTCCCTTTCAATTCAAGAGGCTATCAAACATTTACTCCAATCTCCAGAGGTTAAAGGCATGGGTTTAGAGCTGTTATTGCTAACCCAGGAACCTAGCAACCTTTTAATTCTGTAATTATAATTACTGCAAGTGTGGCACACACAAAAATGGCTTTTTTATTTTAGAAAAAAATAATTTTATAAAATCAGTGATTTACTATTGGTGAACTACAGATATGGTCAACGTATCATTAATGAGGGATCTTTTGCAGGATAAGATTGTCTGAGGGATTCCTTTTCAGAAAGATAAGAATGTGCTGCAGCATGTCTGTATGTATGTATTTATTTATATATTTTGTCAAATATGTACGAGATAACAGGTATAAACTGTATAAAAATAGACTTGAACAGAGGAAAAGGATAAATGGGAACAATAGGACAGGAACATTAGACACGCTGGTGCGCTTATGCATGCCCCCTTACAGACCTCTTAGGAAAGGGGCAAGATCCACACTAGACAGTTTAAGGTTAAAGTTATGGGGGTTTGAGGATGTAACAACAGAGTCGGTACTGAATTCCAGGAATTGATTACTCTGTTGCTGAAGTATGCTTCAGAACCAGCCGAAGAGCAAATATCTTACCCTTAAAAGAACAGTATCAGTTGCTTATGAATGTGAGAACTTGTCCAACCAGAAAAAGTGCAAGAATTTATAGGATTAATGATTAAACCAATATGTGTTTGTTTTGTTTTGGTTTTTTTCTGATACAATGTTGCTACAATGCACATATTATTCAATATATGGAAAGCTTGGGTAATATGGTGAACATTGCATAATTCAAGAGTACCCTTTTTCCTTAATGAACACTGCTGAGATTGCACAAGCAGACATTGCAAAACAGATATGGGCCTATTTATCCTTACCCAGAAAATGTAAATACTTCCTGATTTCTCTGTTAATGCAATCATCAAAAGACCGCCATATATATATAAGTGGGAAGATACCACACATCTCTCACTCAGAGAGAAAGCTGGCAAGGCAAAATGAAGCCTTGGGCTGGTTTCCACCTGATTTTCCTGGTTGCTATTTCGGTGGAGGGTGATGTCTCAAATTATGGCACTGGAGGATCCCAGGACACTGAAGCCACTTGCTGTGCACGTGAGTTCCAGCTGTCTGAACTTTCAGCTTGGTCTTAACCTCTGTGGGGTCCCTACATGCAGGAGCAGAATGTTGGTCCTTAGTTTCCCAATTCGTAAAAAAAAGGAATACTTGCCTCATGTTCTATTGACTGTCCATAACTACTGTGAGCATGAGGACCCAGACTGTTGGAGATAATATGCTGACCCTGTAAACCACTTAGAGGGTTCTGTAAAGCACTACAAAGTGGCATATAAGCTTAAGTGCTATGGCTACCTAGGCACTGTAGACTAGCAGTTTTGCAGGTAAAGAAATGGCTCAGGAAATAGATGAGGGAGGAATTCTGGCTGCAGGGAAGTAAGTTTGCTTGCTTGTTTGTTTGGTCAAACATGTACAAGATAACAGTTCTGTATTAAGATTGAGCATTTTCTGAGGGTACTGGTGGCTTTTAAAGGTTGGAGAAAGTTGATGAGTTGTGATGCTCTTGAAGGGAAAGGATCCTTTCAAAGCAGCAGCACCTTCAGAATAGTTTTTAAAGATCAATAAGTTACTTTTTAATAAATAAAAACAGACACTTGATCTTGAGCTACTAGGTAAATTTCAGTTGATGTTTTGTATATGTGGAACAGATATTAGCTGTGGTTTTGATATCTGTAAAACATGATTAAGATCTTTGCCTAAGTATTTACCTAAACAGTTTTATATATCGTCACAAGAGTCCATCACGACAGAAACCCAATATTTTTACTGTTGCCTTTGTTATATTTGTGGTTTTTTTTATGGCTAGCTGATGAGAGCTGATAAATAAATAAAGGGAGACTAGTATAGATATATTACAAGCTATTTAGCTCTCATCAGCTAGCCATACCCTTACTGGGATTTGAACCTGGGCTATATTACATACTAGGCAGACATCTTAGCCATTAGGCCACAGGATCTTATCCGTTATCAGCGAAGCCAGGGTGAAAGATATCTATTAGATTTTTACAACCCTTGGTAAGCCCCAATTATGGGAGGAAGCTAACTGCTTCCATCAACTGTCAATCGGCTCATCACAAGAGTCCATCATGACAGAAACCCAATATTTTTACTGTTGCCTTTGTTATATTTGTGGGTTTTTTTATGGCTAGCTGATGAGAGCAGATAAATAAATAAAGGGGGACTAGTATAGATCTATTACAAGCTATTTAGCTCTCATCAGCTAGCCATACCCTTACTGGGATTTGAACCTGGGCTATATTACATACTAGGCAGACATCTTAGCCATTAGGCCACAGGATCTTATCCGTTCTCAGCGAAGCCAGGGTGAAAGGTATCTATTAGATTTTTACAACCCTTGGTAAGCCCCAATTATGGGAGGAAGCTAACTGCTTCCATCAACTGTCAATCGGCTCATCACAAGAGTCCATCATGACAGAAACCCAATATTTTTACTGTTGCCTTTGTTATATTTTTGTTTTTTTTATTTGTGCTGATAAATAAATAAAGGGAGACTAGTATAGATCTATTTCAAGCTGTTTAGCTCTCATCAGCTAGCCATACCCTTACTGGGATTTGAGCCTGGGCTATATTACATACTAGGCAGACATCTTAGGCATTAGGCCACAGGCTCTTATCCGTTATCAGCGAAGCCAGGGTGAAAGGTATCTATTAGATTTTTACAACCCCTGGTAAGCCCCAATTATGGGAGGAAGCTAACTGCTTCCATCAACTGCCTAGTATGTAATATAGCCCAGGTTCAAATCCCAGTAAGGGATTTATATATATATTTGTATAGGTAAAAATAAGAACAATAAAGTTCATCTTCTAGATATAGACAGGGCCACCTTAATAAACTGTGCTTTATGTGGAAGCCCCTGGTTTCACATGGTATAAAGGATGAAGATGAGAGCTGGTTTGGTGTAGCACTTAAATAACCAGGCTAGAAATTGGGAGAACATGAGCTCTAGTTCCACTTTAGACACAAAGTCATCTAACCTAAGACCAGTCCTCTCTCTCAGCGTTAAGAAGAAGGTAAGGTCAAGTCACTTCTGAGAAAGATTGCCAAGAAAGCTGCAGTTGCTAGGAGTCCAGTCTCATTTAAAAGGAAGGGGGCAGGGAGGCAGGGAGAGAGAGAGAGAGAGAGAGGAAAAAGGAGGAAAAAAGGGAGAGTCAAAACAAATCAAGGCCCTTTAAAAAAAAAAAGAAGTATGCATTGTTATCTTAGAGAAAAGTCCTTGGGGAACAGCACCCTAATTTCATTCTCCGATTCTTCAATAGCCGAGGAGCAGAAATAATGTTTATGTGTGGAAAATATGAGTGGAAGAAATTTTGTGTCTCTCTTACCTCCTAATCACCTTGCTTTCTGCTCCACCCTGATTTATAGCACCTCACTCGTGCTATTTCGGTTTAATGTGAACCTATTGCTCCGTAAGGATACCATACGGCTTCTTTTCTATTTTTCATGTTGTGTCCTTTTTATGCTCTTTCTCCTATGCCAGAGCTGAAGGGCCTAACACAATGCGGAAGGGAAAAGATTATTCTCCAAGGTCAGGCTGGGATACCTGGAATTCCAGGTGTGCCAGGAACAAACGGATCCCCAGGGCTAAAGGGTGACCAAGGTCCTCAGGGGCCCCCAGGTGAGTAAAAGCCCATTAATGATGTCATTCCAGGTGATTCATAGCAGCTTATTTGCTGTCTTTCCTTGCAACAGTGGGAAGCAAACTTTGTATTAGTAAAGCTTGCCTTAAAAAGGAGAAGTTGCTGGCAGAGAGATAGGAAATGAAAGTTGCATGTTCTTTCAGTCACTAAAAGGATTCTTAAGATCTATGTCTTAGCAAAGTAATCAGGAGATGCTTCTTTGGTTCTCTGGTATTGTGGGAACTTTTTAAAGACAGGTGGATTAGATCGTTTTGCCGTATGAGTTGTTCTTATGCCCATGAGCCTTCTTCCTTTCCGAAGAATCAACAATGCTATCAAGGATTTGCTCATAGCACAAACCTACAAATCCAACATAATTTCATACAAATCAAGAATCCCATCAGCCCTGAGCTAAAATTTGAAACCATCATCAAAATCCAAACAACTTTCCTCTTTGATTGTTTGCCACTCTGGAAGCTGTAATGTTCTCATCAGTTTTGGCTTCAAAACTCTGTTGAAGATGTATTTTGATGCTCCTAAGCTGGTCTTTCTCCTCCTCCTCCTCTTCTTTCTCTTCTTCAGGTGAAAGAGGATCTGCTGGGATAACTGGAAAAGCTGGACCGAAAGGAGACAAAGGAGACAAAGGTAATACATCTATTGATTGAGATAAAAGATTGTGCAAGAGCTGGATCAAAGGGGAAGCACTGGCCCACCTCTATGTCACCGATCACACTTTATTTCATGGTCTCCTTGGTTGAACTGTTTGTAATACAGAACAAAATCATGATAGCAATCCATCACTATGAAGAATGGACAATAAACTGGCATACAAAAGGTTATTCTTATCTATGGGTCTTATGAACCTTTCTGTTTGCCCACTGCACAATAAATTATTTTTTCTTTTCTTACAGGAGATGCCTGCAGATTAGACAATTGTCCACCGAAAGGTATGCCTCTTCTTCCTCTTTCTCAAAAGCTTCCTAATTGGGTTGCTTCAGTCTTTCACTTGGATGGTAGCTGGATGATTTTGGGAGCTGAAGGCCAAGAAACCTGGAATCATCAAATGCAGAAAGCTTTCTTTGCTAGTCTGAGCCCTGCTGGGCTTTTATAACTAAACTAAGATCCCTATAAACCTGCCAGTCAACTTCCTTTGACCTCGCACATTCCTATCTGGGCCAACTACAATATCCATCATTTGCAACAGCCTATCTATCTTAATGGATACAATGTACTGTATTATCAGTCACTTAACCGACTGAATAATTCAAGTTGGATAGGATATTTCTTTTAGCTCCACCTTATTACACTTCTAAGCAGGGTTGATAGTCTCAATACTCTCACCAAGTTGTTACTTCCAGAACTAACCCTAATCCTAACCCTAACCCTATCTTAATGGATACAATGTACAGTATTGTCAGTCATTTAATGGACTTAATAATTCAAGTTGGAAAAGCATATTTCTTTTGGCTCCACCCTTCTAAACAGGGTTCATATTATCAATACACTCACCAAGTTGTTATTTGGAGAACTTTCTAACAGAAAGTGTTGGAAGTCATTCAGGTATAAAAGCAGTACAAGTTATTAATATAAGCAGGTGGAATTAGTATAAGCAGATGATAAGAGCTGATGACTCTTCCTATTTGATTATGTCCTTCCAAAATACTTGCAATTAAAATTAGAAGAACTTACTAAGTCATATAATAAGCTATATTATATATAATATATTATATATATTATGCATCTTTACAGAATGTCAGTAAATATTTAAAGCTGTTGAGTCCTGAGACAGTGCAGTACTTCCCATTCAATGTGGAAATATGTCATTTCTTAATCTTCGAATGAGAGACTTCTCATGATCTGGGGAAAAATAAAAACATATTATTGAATACACACCATATAAAAGATAGTAAGATATAAGAAGAAATTCAAAAGATACTGTTGAAAATCCTTCAGAAGAGATTACATCCTCATATATAAAGAGAAATGACAATTGAACTGACACAATTCAAAATGCATAGGGCAACATGAGATAATATACGGAACAATAGGAAGGTGGAAACATCAGAAGAATGTTTCTAAAAGTTCTACTAAAAGTACTTCAAAGCTTTTGTTAGGTGGCATCTGTGGCCATGAGCATCTTTGCACAGGAGTGTATCATTTCCTTGAGCAGGAGTTCCTGCAGGTGATCACTTATGCCCTGATCACTTTATGATTAAACTACTCTAAAGCACTCTTCATAGACCTACCCTTGAAGACTACCTTGAAACTACAGTTCTTTCAAAATAGAATGGTACAAGCAGTGATCGTCCCGTCTCATTGTGCCTATGTGATCACAGCTATGAGAGTAGCATTGGCTGCTAGCGGCTTCAAAATGTTTTAAAACTTTGTATGGCATAGAACCTGGTTAATTGAGAGGCAGCTTTTCTCCCATTGTGTTGGCTCACCTCCTAGTTTCTGGCAGAATGGATCCCTCCTATTACATATTGTCCTCACACAGGATCTAGGAAGTATGAATTCTCTGTGACCATGACCTTCAGTGGACAAAATCTGGCTGGCTGGGCAACAAAACACTTCTATAAAATTGCTTACAAAGTGTTGAAAGACCAGATAATAACTTGGTAAACATTTTGAAGTCAAAATAATATTTTTAAAGTGTACCAGTCCTGAAAGATATGAAGAATCTCTTTCTAGAAAATATATATCCACAAGTTTTAAATTTTACTCAGATGCATATGCTTACTGGATGAAGAAAAGAGAAAGGACGGACTTTGTAGTAGCCAAATTAAGAATGGGTTTTGGATAGTACAAACTCATTAACCACAGGCTGAGCATCATTATGATACTTGTTGTTTGCATGTATCAACATTTGCAAGTGAGACTCTTACTCCCATCATCCTCAGTCAGCAAGCCCAACAGTTCCAAAGATGTCTACTATGATTCCTTCCTCCCTAGAATTATATAATCATTTTTTATAAGGGATCTCCATGAGTTCCTGCAATTGAGACTACAGTGATTTCACACTTCAGAGTAGTCCACAAAAGTCAACGTCAGTCCCGAACATGTATTTTGCTTGAACTGACCCACTCAATTCTTCTCCCTATTCTTTCCCTAGAGATTGAAGCCAGAAACTGCAAGGACCTCCTGGAACGTGGGGAGACCCTGACTGGCTGGTATACAATCTACCCAACCAAGGGAAACCCGGTGGTGGTTTTCTGTGACATGGGGACTGATGGAGGAGGCTGGTTGGTAAGTGGCAGCCCAAGGAGGAGGAGGAAGAGATGTCTGAATGCATCAGAAGAGCAAAAAAACCCATGTTACTATAATTACTCGTTTAAACAAGTAGGCGCCATGCTACCCACTTTGTTATAAAATAATAGCAGCTATTCAGGGTCCCATCAGTCTTCTCTCTCTGAAGAGATGAGTGGCGAGTGGCGAACAAGTTACAGCCCCAAAGCTAAATGAGACTCCCAAGGGTCCTCTTGGGATTTGAGCCAAGACAGTAGAAGGCACAAAGATGGTCTCAAGGAGTTGCTGCCTCATTATGACTTACAAGAGGAGCCATAGTTCTATTCAAGGTCTTTTGCAAAAGAAGACTGAAAGGCAGCCCCCCCCCCCCCCCGCCACTTCAGAAATGGCCTAAGATTAAGGAAAGCAGCTTCTCCATCAAGCAGATACTGAGGTATTGCCCCCTTCTCTCCACAGCAATTCCAGAGGCGGCAAGATGGGTCTGTGGATTTCTACCGTGACTGGGAATCATACAAGAAAGGATTTGGAAATCAAGGATCAGAATTCTGGCTGGGCAATGATAAGATCCATCTTCTCACCAATTCTGGTAAACCCAAAATCTCCTCTTCTACTTGGTACTCAATTTGATAGACATTAAGTTATTTTCTACAGATAATACTTATGTTTATCAGAATTAATACTAGCAGTTCGGTACCCCTCCTCAGTGCCATAACCAATTGTATGTACATAGAAAATTAATAAAAGATTGACTTTGTAAAGGTAAAGGAAACTTCAGAGGATCACCAGAGGTTTTGGATGGACACATGGATCATAATCCCACCATGATCATGTCCATGGGGAATGAAAGTCTACACAATGACTAGCAGGCTTCCTTTCAAGGACTTCTGCACCTCAAGTAGTTCTCTAATAGTATCTTTCTTCTGTTGTGCAGGAACACATCAGTTGAGGATTGACCTGGAAGATTTCAATGGTTCCAGAACCTTTGCAATATATTCCAGTTTCAGAATTGCAAATGAAAGTGAAAATTACAAATTAATATTGGGTTCTTATTTGGATGGCAACATGGGTGAGTAATACAGAAAATGCCTCTGCATTCGAGTACCTTTTACAGTGAATAGAACAAACATAAATAGTTACTTCAAATAGTGAGATGGACAGAAAATAAATTAAATCATAAAAAAACTGGAGAAGATAACAAAATACAAAGCCCTCAAGCAGAAATAGAACATCTGTGGTAAAAGAAAAGGTAATAGCAATAGTAATAAGTGCTTTGGTACCTATTCATGTACCACCACTTGAACCCCATTGGCATTGACAAAATCACCATTAGACAATTGTAAAAGCACATTTATTAGAAACAATTTACATGTTGCAACAATATTGTAATACAAACAAACATCAATCTCTGCCTATAATAGGTCCTTGGGAAGGACTCAACCGGTGGATAAAAATGCCAAATCCATTTCTAAATATCTGACTGCATAATAATATCACATGACCCGATGCAGAATGCAGAAACTGTTTAAGCCAGGGGGCTGCCTAATTGCTTTTTAGCTTATCAGAGGGACAAGGGGGGGGGGAGGGTTGAATATGAAGAAGCAGCCCTTCAACTGGTCTAAGGAACAAAATGCAATCCCAGACTCAGGGGATCTAGGAAATTATGCATATAAACCAGATCCTCTATCATTTATATTTGATCCCTTTCTAATTCTTAGTGGTGTAGGAACATTTTTCATTGGTGAAATACCCTGCAGGTTTGCAATCCTGGAAGACATGAACTTAGTGCTTGCCTGTGATTTCCTCCTT
>NW_028261381.1:68364340-68429340 GCF_051295495.1 Thamnophis sirtalis | reverse complement strand
TGAGTCCAGAGGCGGTTACTGGTTACTGAGTTCCCTTCAGGCTCTTCCGGGAGCTCAGACTTGGGTATGCATTTGGTTGCACCAACTATGATTCTCCACTATCCAAGGGGAAAAAAGGAATGAAGGAATGTGAACTGGCCACTATTAAAAGCTAGCATATGAAAGAAAACAGGAATCATACCTTTTCTCGTGGTTTTAATCTTTAAAGTGTGTGTGTGTCTCTGTGTGTGTGTATCAGAAGCCACAAAATCTCAGCTTGACAGACTGAACATTTTTGTCCACTTAGACTTAACATTGTGTACCTTTATTCAACTACAATGTGTTAATCAATACAATAGCAGAAATCAATCAATACAGTATATTACAGCTGAAACCACATTTTGTGTAATTCATATGTTCTGTAGTCTTGCATTTATATTTATTGATTTATGCCAGAGAAACTGTGCTATGGTAGTTAAAATAATGAATAAGGATTAAAGACACTCAGGTTCAAGTCCACCCTTAATCACTTAAGTCATTAGATAATTTTGGCCCAGTCATTTTTTCTCTGTCCAATGTAACCTCAGGGTTGTTGTGAAAAATACTGGAAGAGAGGGTGTTATATAGACCTGTGAATTCCTGGAGAACAAAACAGGATATACATCTAATAAATGCATATGCACATAGCACAACAATGTGCTAAGATATGCATATATATTTTTAAAAAGGAATCTTTAAAAATCATCCTGACACTTAAGTAGGTTTAATGATAAACTAACTTCCCTCAATGATGTATTAGTAAAACTGAAGTGCTATGCTAAGAACACATCTTTAAAAATGTGTCAGTTTGAGAATGAGTCCGGTTAAGAATTCCAATACTTTTAAAACTACAAAAGCAACAATAGAAATTGAACAGAAAATGTGAAATGTACTATACATATTTAGAGAAAATTAATACAATGTTTATTGATTGTCAAAATAAATAATTCATACTAAAAAAAAACCTGCAAGAAATACAATAATTCATAGAATGAAAACATTTTAAATATTTTTTTCTTTCCCTGCTGCTTCCTGTTAAGTAACTGTACTTCTATTAAGTAATTAGGTATTAATAAGCTTCATATTCCTACAAAGTATATAAAGTTGGCTTTGCACATGGTTACAGCTGCTAGGACACTTTATACTTCTCACTTGGAATTACACATAAACCTCTTTAGATGAATGACAGGAGGAGTATGCAGTGTTGCACAGTTTTAAATTGTCATACATCTTACACTAGTGAAAGACTTGGGCAGCCTATAAATTTAATAAATGAATGAATAAATAAAAAATGAAAGCAGTATCAACTCTGTATTTTTAAAAATAGTCCAATAATTTAACATGAAAACAATTTATGAATTACAATTCTACAGCTGGATATGTACCATATCCAAAGTGTGGCAGTCTCTTAACAGCCAATATCAAAACCATATATCACTGATAGGAAACTGCCAGCTAGGCTGGAAGGGGGGAAGTCAAACAGGGGCTTAGCTTTCGTGCAGCCACAAAAGGCATAAGCTTGTCTAAACCCAAGATCCACGAAGCCTCATTGGGTTGTTTCCAGGGAAAGGCAAGTGAGTCTGGGGAGATTCTTGTAATTTAGGTAGAGAACAATAAAGTTCTTTGTTTCAGCCATTTTTGAGCAGGTCTGGTTGCTTAGGCCTGACAATTAGAAGACAACTACAACTGGCATAAATCCTAAACAAACAAAAAAAGATTAAAGAAACAGATTTATAACAATTATTTTCATTTCAGATAGATTTGAATTTTTTTTACCTTTGGTTTATTACTTCTCTGCAAAACATCAAGAAGTTGCCGGCGAAATCCTTCCAATTGTGAGAGGCCAATCCTGAATGATAAAGAGTATCAGATGCAATGATGCAGGTTTAACTATTATGAGAATTATAAATAGAAAAGCAAAGAGAGATTTAATCAACTATAACTTACCCATGGTATAATATAAGGACAAAGTATATAAACACCCTGGTTTTCATCCATTATCCATAAGATTTAGATAATAAATACAGTATATTTAGATACTGTACACTACTAATAACCAAACAAGAGTTCAAAGGCTTAGCAAATAACACTTGCTTACTATTCTAATAGTAGGAATCTAAAACATACAGTTGACCAAATATATGCAGGAAGAGTTACTATGCTCTTTAGGGCATGAGTGACATTTTAGAGTTCACATTACAGGTGAACTAAGCAAGAAAATGAAACAGATCACTATTCATACTAGAAGATATAAACAGATTTCCTTTATGAGATTATGAACATACACATCAGTATTTTTCATTCACAGATTTCAGGTGTTACACAAATCAATGATAGGTATTAATATTTCTGCCTCTATTGGGAAAATGTTAAATGTGATTATTACTGATAATAATTTAATTCAATTTAATCTTCTTTTCTGTAGCCTTTCCTTCCTTCCAATATCCCGGATTTTTTGTAAGAGTCAAAAATAGTAATGTGGTCTTTGCCAATTTTTTGCTGGGAGGATTTGCTATACAATTTCCCCTTTGCACATCTCGTCTTCACTACAACTTCTATTGTAGTGAAGTTGCTTGCTCACCATCACTCATTGTCTGTTAACTAATGTTAGTACTAATGTTAACTGTTAACATAACCCTAACCCTAATATAACTGCTTGAGAACGATTGTTTCTGTGACTTTAAAAAAAATACTGTGCAAAGATTCATAACTGCTTTCTAGCTACAATGACAAGGAAACTAAAAAATAGCAAGTAACAGTGCACACATCTGAAATGAAATAACATTCAGGTAAGCAAGGAATGATAATATAGATAAAACAATAAATTGTAAACAACTATAAGATGACACAGCTCACATAATACAAAGATGCTAGACAGAAGGAAGATGACAACACTCAGAGATCAAGATAAAGTGTATAGATGGGAGATGGCACGGAAGATATAGCCAGGAGATAATTCACAGATGTAAGATGGCTCAGGAGAAGTGACCTGGGAGAAAGTACAAATGTATAAATGACAGTATAAATAACTAAGGAGGTGGTACATATTTGTGCATATTTCACCCTTTTCAGTAATAGAGGCAGCTGAGAAGTTAGGAAGGGTTATGTCAATGTATGTGGTACATTAAAGTACAGTATGTGTTTATGGAAAAGATACAGTAAAATGGGGAAAGATAGCTGAAAAAAAATGTCAAGGAAGAAGTATAAGAATGGTTGTTAAGTGGTAAAATTAAACTGATATTAACTGGAATAGAGACAAGGCATTATGGCTTAGTTATAAATACGTGAAAAATGAAATAAAGAATTCCAAATTAACTGACTTGCCTGGGAACAAGGTCTTTGCCTAGCACAACTGCCGTCACAAATTCTTTGGAGTACTCCATAGCATCCTCGCTGTAAGAAAAGGATACAAGAAAATGATGCCAATATTTAACTATGTAAAAAAAAAAAAAGTAAGCATAACAAGTAAGAAATCAATGCTCCAGATCAAGAGGCATGGTGATTCAGTAGCTTAACAAAGTTGGAGATGGTTTCTACTCCAATGGTTTTGAGTCCTAGCACCATGTAGCAGGGTAAGCTCTCGTCACTTGCCTCAGCTTCTGTACACCTAACAGTTGCGGTTGAGGCACTCATTTATGAGGCAGTTCCAGGGACAAGAAGGAATCTAGGATGCTGCAGCAGGAAAAGCAGCTCTCTTCCTTTCTGGTGCTAAACCAGCTTGACCTCCTGAGGTACACCTTGGGAAGCTACAACAGAACTGGTAAACTGGCAGCCAAACTACTACTCTGCAATAACACTGTGGTCTCCTGGCTACTGAGAAGGTGAAGATTTTGTGGGACTTTCAAATACAGACAGATCGTCATTTGGAACACAACACACCAGATATCACAATTGTCGAAAACCGAAATGTACAATTTATTGACATCGCGGTACCAGGAGATGCCAGAGACAAAGAAAAAGAACTGGAAAAAATGATGAAATACTGCGACCTCGCCATCGAAATTATGCGATTATGGATCAAACATGTAACAGTGATACCCATTGACATTGGGGCACTTGGTACTATGTCAAAGAATTTTATAAGATATATCAACAAATTGCAGCTTCCTGCAATAACACCAGCAGAACTGCAAAAAACTGCGCTACTCGGAACATTTTATATTTTAAGAAGGTATAGTACTTGGTTGATACCTAGGACGTTGGCAGCACCTGTATCAACCATTAGCACCAGTCACTGGTATTTGTGATGCATTTTTGAATGTTCAATTGACTGAGTTTCATGTTTAATGAACAAAGTATAATAATAATAATAATAATAGCCATAAATACCTGGGCAATACCAGTTATAAGATACACAGCTGGTATAGTTAACTGGACACAAGCTGATTTGGACATTTTGGACCGAAAAACCAGGAAACTAATGACAATGCATTACAGTTTACATCCACGTGGTGATACTGCCCCGAAAATCAGGTGGCAGAGGATTATTACAAGTGAAGCAAATAGTTGAAGAAGAAAAACATGCACTGGCTGATTATTTAAAAGAAAGTCAAGAACATCTATTAATCGAAGTAAAGAACAAAAATCTATTGAAGGTCCAACAGAAGAAACAAGAATATAGAAAAGATGTGATAAAATCAAGAATGGAGAGTTGGCAGAACAAAGCATTGCATGGCCAATTTCTGGAAAAAATAAAAGATAAAGTGGACAGTGAACAAACTTGGTTATCGTTAACAACAGGCACATTAAAGAAAGAAACAGAGTCATTAATCCTGGCTGCGCAAGAACAAGCTATCAGCACAAATGCTATTAAGGCCAAAATCGAGAAATCCTCTGATGATGCCAAATGCAAACTTTGCAAAGAAGCTGATGAAACTGTTGATCACATACTCAGCTGCTGTAAAAAAATCACACAGACTGATTATAAATTGTGGCACAATTCAGTAGCACAAATGATCCATTGGAATTTGTGCAAAAATTATAATATTAAAACAGCAACAAACTGGTGGGAACATAAGCCTGAAAAAGTCACCGAAAATCAGATGGTCAAGATCTTGTGGGATTTTCGCATATAAACGGACAAAATACTGGCTCATAATACATCAGACATCACACTGGTTGAGAAAAATAAGGTTACAATCATAGACATTGCAATACCAGGTGATAGCAGGGTCGACGAGAAGGAATATGAAAAAAATCGCAAAATACCAGGACTTAAAAATTGAAATTCAACGATTATGGCACAAACCAGCAGTGGTAATTCCAGTAGTAATGGCACACTGGGTGCTATTCCAAAAGCACTGGAATTACATTTAAAACAGTTAAAATTGACAAAATCACCAACAGTCAAATGCAAAAAGCCGCACTGCTTGGATCTGCACGCATATTACGAAAATAAGTTACGATGTCCTAGGCCCCTGGGTGGGGCCCGACTAGTAATCAATGCCAAATCCGCCAAAACAACTGGCCGCTGTGATACAATTCTGTTGTTGCGAATAATAATAATAATAATCACCTAAAAATGATGAATGGATGACAACTGGAAGGGCATTTTTGATCCAAAAAGTTAAAGAAAAAGGAAAGGATCCTGGAAACTATAGGCCAATCACCTGTTTGCCAACAACATACAAGCTCCCTACTGGTATCATTGCAAACCAAATTTATGGATACTTGGAAAGAAATAACTTGCTTCCTGTAGAATAGAAAGGATGCTGCAAAAATTCAAGAGGAACAAAGGACCAACTGCTGATTGACAAACTAATCCTAAAGGATTCAAAGAAAAGACGAACTAACCTGTTCATGGCTTGGATAGACTATAAGAAAGTATTTGATTCAGTTCCCCATAGCTGGATTAAGAAATGCCTGAAAATCTTTGGCATCAGCAGCAACATACAAAAATTCATGGAAACTTCAATGAACCTCTGGAAAACGAAGCTTATAGCTAATGAAGAAGTACTGGGTGAAGTAGAAATTAAACGAGGCATTTTCCAAGGCGATTCCCTTTCACCCCTACTTTTTATTCTCTCAATGCTACCACTGACAATCATTTTGAAGAAGATGAACTATGGATACGAACTTGCAAAGAAAGGACTGAAAATTTTGCACTTGGTATATATGGATGATTTGAAGCTGTTTGGTAAGACAAAAGCTGAACTGAATTTATTAATTAAAAGCACAAAAGAATTTAGCCAAGACATTGGTATGCAGTTTGGAATTGACAAATGTGCAACAATGGCAACTAAAGCAGGCAAGGTCATAGAAGATGATGGAATAGAACTTGAGATGAAGAAATGATAAAGGCAGTAAAACCAGAAGAAAGCTACAAGTACTTGGGGATTTTAGAGGCTCCTGACTTAATGCATAATAATGTCAAGGAATTAACTTCAGGCAAGTACATTCAATGAATTTGCAAGATATTAAAGTCCAAATTGAGTGGAGGAAACATCATAAAAGCCATAAATACCTGAGCTAAAACTGTGATCCGATACTTTGCAGGAATAATTGATTGGACCCAGATGGAGTTGGACAATTTAGACAGAAAAACAAGGAAGCTTATGACAATGAATCATGCTTTGCACCCTAAAAGTGATGTTGACCGATTATATCTACCAAGAGCAGAGGGTGGTTGAGGCCCCCAGAAGTAAAACAGACTGTGGAAGAAGAAAAACACAGCTTGGAAAAACACAGCTTGAATGATTATATCCAGAAAAGTAAAGAACCAATGATTAAGGAAGTAAATAAAGGAGACCTTTTAAAGACAACTAAGTCAAAAGCTGAATATAAGAAAGAAGTAATTGAGAAGCGAGCAGAAAATTGGAAAAACAAAGCTATCCATAGCCAATACTTGAAAAAAGCTGACCAAAAGCTAACTTGGAACTGGGAAAGTCAGTTGGCCCACCTGACATAACAATAGTTGAAAAGAAAAAAGTATGGTTCATTGACATTGCAATACCTGGAGATGCACGAATTGAAGATAAACAGCAAGAATAAATCACAAAGTACCGGGACTTGCAAATTGAAGTTGAGCAACTGTGGAAAAAGAAATCGTGTGTTGTCCCGAATGTATTGGAGCCCTTGGAGCAATACCTAAAGGGCTATTTGGAAATTTTAAATTTATCAGACTTGAACATTCTGATTCTACAAAAAACCACCCTACTTGGAACAGCTTATATCCTCCGACGTTACCTTAACAGTTCCTAGGTCCTTGGTTAGGACTCGAGCTGTTGAGCTACCAACCAGCCCCAAAGGCTGTGAATCTCACCAAAGATCATCATCATCATCATCATCATCATCATCATCATCATCATCATCATCATCATCATCATCAATAAATAAAGCTTTGAAAGCTTTGCCAAAAGTTTGGGTTTGAATGCAGTAAAAATCACTGGAAACACCAAGTTGACAAAGTTCTTGAAAATGAACAGGTTAAGATCCAAACAAGCAGATATCTGGCCCACAACATGTGTGACATCACTCTTGTGGAAAAGAAAAAAATCTGGTTCATTGATATTGCACTACCAGGTGATGCATGAATTGAAGAGAAACAGCCAGAAAAAAAACAAAATACCGTGATTTGCGAATTGAAATTGAACAATTGTGGAGAAAGAAATCAATGGTTATACTAATAGTAATAGGAGCCCTTGGAGTAATACTCAAAGGGCTGCCTAGACACATGGAAATTTTGCACTTCTTAGACCTGAATATTCTGACTTTGCAAAAAACCACTTAACTCAAAACTACTCATATATTCAGGTGATACTCTAACAGCATTTAGGTCCTTGGTTAGAATTTGAACTGTTTTGTTTTTACCAGTCCCAGACTGTGAATCAAATTGAAGATTAAATCAATAATAATAACAACGCTCCAGGTTTGTATTATTGATAATGTATTTCTATATCAAGAGAAAAGCAATTTGTGGATAATTAACATTATAGATAAAATTTACTCCTAGGAATCCCAGTAGATCAACTGTTTGCCAGTACACTAAGATAGGAATACCTAACAGAAATCACAAAAGAAAGCTAATAGAAACTTATGAGGTTACAGGAAAACGGAAAGTCAATGTTAAAATACTTTACACATAGGATTTTAGTATGACAGAAGATTTGTGGAGGGAGAATATATGTTCAGAAACCAAATCCATTAAAAAAATTAACTACCAAAGGCATTAGACTGGCTGATAAATAGGAAAGTACTAAGACTTAGTTGAAACACCAGATGAACTATTTGGCTCTGCCTTGTCTATTTGTTCTGAGCCATGTTCCAGCAAAAAATTGTTCCTTTCATCTTAGGATTTAACCAGAGGTAGGTATGACATATTAGCTAGCTTATGATACAACTTCGTGATGGACGAGAAAAATCAATTGTACTTGGCAAGGCTGTGGCAAATATAAATGGAAGATGATGGATAAGGTGAATGAACAGAATCAAAGAAAATTCTGCTAGAACAGAGGTGTCAAACTGGCGGTCTGTGGGCTGGATGCATCATGTGCAGGCCATGCCCACCCAGGCTCTACAAAGGCAAGAAACGTTGCAATACACCATGTGACATCATGTGATGCAATCAAGTTTGACACCTGTGTGCTAGAATGACTTTGCAAGAGCAGGGGATTATCACCAGAGACAGGTTGCTGGGTCCTTGATGATATGATATTACCTAATGAAGTAATTGACATGTAGCATAAAAATCCTCCTACCAACAGGGGAGTTTAAAAAGTCAGTATCTATCCTTAAAACTGTAAATAAAACCTTGAAACTATTTCCCCAAAGTTTGATGAGATCTCAGAGGTAGTGTCACTTCTTGTGATCTTGGTGCTATCCCTCTGCTGATGCATCCTAGGAATGCATTGTCTTTTTTGACAACTGCAGCTCATTGCTGGCTCATATGTTACAGCTCTGTATTCTCTTATTTTCTAAATATACTGGAGATACCTACCTTAAAAGCCCACCTGGTGGAGAATAAGCAAAGCACTTTAGAGATGGATACTGTGGACGTAGTAGAAAGGACAAAATGGCTGCTGTGCCCGCTCCTAAGGAATGGCCAACTACAATTAGGCCATAATGTTTTGTTCCTCTGCCCTACAAAACAAAAGCCTTTTAGATATTTGAAGGATTAAGGCATTTCCATCTATTTATGCAGTTATCTGCCATCTTTTTAAACAATTTCTCTCAAACCAGTGTAAAATGTATGTTTTAATTAGCATTTTTCTTAAAACACTATTTAATTATACCATTCTGATAGTAACAAATTGCAATGTAACATTAAAGAATGAAAAAGTAGGGAATAAAAAAAAAGTGGCATTCAGTTTTTTAAAATTAAATAGAAAACCAAATAAAATAAATATATAGTTTCTTCCAAAAGCCAATGAGAAACTTCCAAACGTTCACAAATAAAATCCCTTAATCTTTGCAAACATAAACCGTAGTCTTCTAATAAATTTGCTACAATTGCTCCTAGTTTTTTCTTTAAAATACATAAATTGATTTCAAATCTTACGAAGTTTAAGTAAATTTAAATAAATTTAATCATTACTCTGAATTAAAATGATTTTTTTTCAATAACTATTACTCAACTTTATAGGGGGAAAACTTGTTTTCAGATGATGTTTTTGAATTTTACTGGCAAATGTTTTCTAATAGCAAATGAAAAAGGACTGTTCAGGGTTGCACAAAAGCCATTTGCAGGCAACTGATCACTTTCTCATTTTCTAAACAGCATAGTTAGCATGAATGAGAAATCACATTGTTTGGGAGATGGATACTTGTGAAGGCTTCTAATATTTTAATAAGTGATTAATACATTTTACTTTATTTTTAGCATCGGAATAAGGAACCTTTTCATCAAATTTTAGTGGTTTCAATTAATTAATTTGAAAAAGTATGTTTGATGAATGAAATTAATGTCAGCAATATTTTAAAATTTATAAATGTTTTTTAAATGAATTTTTAAATCTTTAAAAAGATTCTTTCAAGGAATTGTTTTTTAAAATAGTGGAAAATGCTGGATGTTTTTAATTTGTAGCAGTATTTCAAATACTTTGGACATAGTGTTCAATAGTTAATAGAAAAACATAGAGGTATGACTCTACTTTCTGAACATAAACAAAAACTTACTAAATCACGCCCAAAAGCCTGAGACAACACCATCTCCTGCTCCAGTTTCTTTTTTATATACTCAGCAGATAGCACCATCCCCTAAAAAGAAACAACAAAGAAAACATAAAATGTGAGTTTTAACCAAGTTGAGCACTATGCACCAGCATTTTAAAAATTAGGTATTAATTCAAGTGACCGAGGCAATGTGACTCTTTCCTTCTTCAGTAAAATGGGAAATCCAATGTTGATAAGGGATCAAAGAGACATGTTACATTGAGCACCACTTCTAAAGCTTAGTAGCTTATACTAGTTTGAGGAACTCAGATTTCTTGGACTTCCCTATAGTTTGAATCAATGGGAAATGAACCTGGGAGAAACAGAGATACTTTGATTAAATAGTTTCAGTTCCGATCCAAACCCTAGCCTGTCACAATTTTGTCACTCATTGCCACTGTATTCATGTTTTCTACATTTTAATTTGCATTCTTTTTTAATTATTCTACTTTTATGGTATACAATTTGTTCAGTGCCCGATGCCCACTGAAGATGATACATATGTGTTGAGATAAATGAAAAATAAGGTATCATGGGCAGAACTATAGCTAAAGCTTTTTCTATTAGTAAGCAGAGCAACTTAGAGACAAACTCCTTTACCCAGATGGAGAAGCACTCTGCCTCTTCCTAATCCTCTCTGACACCTATCTATATGGCACAATGTTGCACTGCAATATTTATTACAGTTTATTAAAGTATGCTTGTATAGTATGTTACTGAGACTGTCAGGGACTCCAGAGAGTTTACAACAATATAGAAGAGGTGTCAAAATGGATTTTTTTGTGGGCCAGATCAGCATTATTCTCCATCGCGGGCTGGCCGAGGGGTGGGGGGGGGGAACGCCTCGTGCAGCACCCTGCCAGCCAAAACAGGGGGAGTGCCCCATTTTGGCCAGCAGGATGTCACAGAAGGCCATCCAGTCTGAAAAAGGAGTGTGATGGGGGCGGCTGCACAGCCCCCGCCCCATTTTGGCTACCAGAGGCATTGTGGGCTAGTCCTTTTCTATTTCCAGGTCAGCCCCATGGACCAGATTTAAGTATCCTGCAGGCCGCATCTGGTCTGTGGGCCTTGAGTTTGACACCCCTGATTTAGAACAATTAAAAATCTACAGTTGTGTATGAACAAAATATTTACAGTAAGAATTGCAGTAATTTAAGATACTCCAACACAATTCTGGTAATGCTACAGACTAAATTAAAATATAGCTATTTTCAGTAAACCATCCGAATAATCAGAAAAAAATCCTAATCCCAATAATTGTTCTAATTGTATCTGTGTTCCACCATTATCTGGGGCCAGTTCAACTAATGAGAAGCAGTTCCATAGGTCTAAGACGCTGGTAAAAAAAAACAGCAACACCAGCATTGGCCTAGGATGAAAGTGAACCCAGCAAATGTACAATCAGTGAGATGCAGAAGTGTAATGGGATATGATTTTGTTGTAAGGTCTGTTGGTTACATTTATTTTGTTTATATGGAGTATTATTGTAAGACAGTTAGAATTATTATGCATAAAATGGGCATCTACATTTGCTAGATAAAAAGCCTCAATGTTTTCACTTCATGAAATTGGGACACAATACATCTCTTGGCATGAATATATTGGTTCAATAAATTATGGCTGGTAAGGCAGTCCTCCATAATGTTAAACCATTAAAGGCTTTGTCAATTTAAATCAGCACTATTGATTGTACCCAAAAATTTGTTAACAAGTAAAACAGATCTTGAAGAGGTGTACAGCATGTAGAGACCAATACTTGGACCATTGCATTCATGACCTGTTAAAGTTTCTGTGTGCTAATCAAAATTGTCTTGCCCCTATGGGACAGGCTCACCCCACCCATGCCAATAGAGGAGGCATTCTGCAGATCTTGTCAGTCAAGGAATTCTAGTTGGCAGGGTCCAGGCGAAGAGCCTCTTGTGGCCCCAGTCCTTTGGAACATCTTATCCCCTGAGATTGGCTCTGTAGTTAATTTGGTTGGCTTGGCGGTGGTTGGATCAGCTAATAGCAGCTCCTATCTTCCTCGTGCTCCTTTCCTTCCCATCTTTTAGTTATTATCTGTATTTCATTGTGATTTTATACAGTGGTGTATATATATTTATGGTTTCATTTTGATGTTGTATTGCTGCCCAGATTTGCCTTGCAGAGAGAGGGGCAGCAAACACCTTTAATAAATGAATAAATAAAATATATTGAATTATTTATTCTCAGTGTAATTTAGGAATATTAGGAATGGTATTTAAAACTGGAAAGTTAGGTAGTTAACTTGGAAGCTGCCTGTTAATAATGGCAAAAATAAGAAAGAAAGAATGGCTGTACTCTGAAAAAGGAATTGACAGCTGTTATAATTCAAATGGTGAATGTTACTTTTTGCATCTATAAAATGGTAACTAAAAAAAATATATAAATCCTTTCTGTATCCTTCAAAAGGATTTATGTGGTGATAGCAAGGCCTTCCACAGGGTAAGGAGAAGGGTTGGAGATAGCTATAGCAGAATACACTTAGCAGATGGAATCAATTATCAAGACATAGGAATGCACTGGCTGGCATAAGAATGTCAAATTCCAAAGATGGAAAAAGTAATTTAAGATTTGTGTGAGTGCATTCAGCAGATGTCACTTGAAATGGTGCTTTGTAATTGCTTTTACATAATCCTTTCAGATTTACTGACTATGGATCAGAGGTCAGCAGATCTGAAAAATCTGTATTATTTTTTAAAAGAACCTGGTTATGGGTACTGGTAACCTACTGGCATCTGCAGATTCCTGGATTTAAAAAAAAATCCGAATGATGTTAAAATATTTGAACTTAATGAAACTCAAAGCCCTTCTACTCAAAATCCGTTTTTGTAATCCCTCCCGTTGCTTTCAGCACTGTCATTCAAGATGGGAAAAAACTTTATTTGGCGTAAAAAGTTCTTGCTGAGCCATCACAAATCATCCAGAAAAACAAAGCAGTTCCTACTTACACTTGTACTGTCAAACATTTTATCATTTGTAAACTAGTTGTACATGTTTGCTTTTCTTACCTCAGGCTTTTATAATTTTTGACTTAGTTTTTCTTAATCTTTTAATACAATAATGTTTATTTTCCATAATCCAAGGTAATAAAGGTATGTCTAATTATCAATATATAATAAATATCAATATATAATAAAATATTCTACACTCCTTGAATCTTTAAAATTGTCTTCTGTTACAGAATTACGCACTCTACATGGGGCTGCCCTTGAAGAGTGTTCGAAGACTTCAGTTAGTCCAGAACGCAGCCGCGCGAGCGATTGTGGGTGCACCTGGGTACACTCACGTTACACCTATCCTCCGCGAGCTGCACTGGCTACCCATTGGTCTCCGGACACGCTTCAAGGTGCTAGTCATTACTTATAAAGCCCTACATGGCATCGGACCTGGGTACCTGAGAGACCGCCTCCTGCCAATTACCTCCCAAAGACCGATCCGATCACACAGACTAGGCCTTCTCTGGATTCCATCAGCCAGCCAATGTCGGCTGGCGACCCCCCGGGGGAGAGCCTTCTCTGTTGCAGCTCCGGCCCTCTGGAATGAGCTCCCCGTGGAGATCCGGACCCTTACTACCCTCCCGGCTTTCCGTAAGGCCACTAAGTCCTGGCTGCTCCGGCAGGCCGGGGGCTGTTGAAGTATCCAGCCCCACGGTAACTATGTATGTTGTTGTATTTTAAATTGTTGTCTGTCTTATTTATCCCCTTCCCCTTTTTATTGTAAGCCGCCCGGAGTCCTCCGGGAGTGGGCGGCATACAAGACCAATAAACTCAACTCAACTCAACTCAGAATTGCATTTCATATTCCATCAGCTTTGTGGGATTATCACCAGGTTTTGTTTCTTTAACTGCCAGTTGTTTTTGGGGAGGACACCAATTTGAATGAAAGTTTCAACAGCTTTTTATACCTTTTTCAGTACCAACAGATTGCATACTGTGGCTTTCATACAAGGATTAAAAATAATCTTAAATTATATATTCCAAGATAAATTTTAAAAGAATTATTTGAAAGTATGGTGTATATATTAACCAACTAAAATCAAAAGCATTCTATAAATACCTTGTGTCCAAGCCATGTTCCGTGATGACCCTCCACAGGGAGGCGCTCAGCATCTCCAGTCAAATCAGTCAAAGCATCCTTTGGGGTGAAGAAAAAAGACTCCATGATATATGAGGCTTAGACATTGTTACAAATCTTATTAATACATTTGCACATTAGCAGATTTCTAGGTTCAGAGCATGAAACAATCACACGGTGACTGAAGTAAACAAGAAAAAAAAATACCTTTGGTGATAAAGTTCCTCGAATGCTAATGACTACTTTCTTCTTTTCATGATCTACAGCCACGTAGAAGGGAGTTTCATAAACCTAAAAGTAATGAAATATAGTGCAATAGTTAGTGTTTGTAGTGCTGCCTTCAAGTTAGTGCTGACTCCTTGGACAACTTCCTGCAGCTTTCTTGGCAAGGTTTGGAAGTGATTTGCCACTGCCTTCTTCCTTGACCAAGATTATCTAGCATATCTTTGTTCCTAAAATGGAAATAGAACTCATAGTCTCCCAGTTTCTAGCCCATTGCCTTAAGGACTACACCAAACTTGTTCTTTCTATTTAGTCTTACCTAAATGCCAAGCATTTTCTTTCCTAATCAACTCCTCGTAGAAAAGCAACATTTTTGAGCTAATTCTAACAGGAATTTATAATTTCACATCTGAAAAGTGAATTCTGATGTTTCAGCTCCATTATTTTGTCACATGTAGAAAATTGTCTCTTTATTGTCAAACACATAGTCTTACAATGATGATATATATTGGGGATGACATAGGAGGGAATGTAGAACTGAAAGAAACGATGGTAGGGTTGGGCCAAAGCCATGGGACTACAAGATTTTTTGATACCCCGTTTTCACTTTTTGGCACCTGTTTTTTCTCTCCAAAACAGTAAACGCAGAAAAGCAATCAACAATGCTTATCAGATCTTCAAAATGATCTCTTACCTAAAGGGGTTGAAAGCTACTTTCCTATTCCTGCCTCAGCACATTTCTCCAAAACACTTTAGCAGTCTTCTCCAGCACAAGTTATTTTTCAAACAACCCTTACCGCATCATGACACGAAGTGTACACAATGTCCACAGAAGTCATGTTTTCATCAAGGAAATGGCGTCGAATTGCAATAGCATTGCAGCCACAGCAGTTATCTTCCTCAATGGTGACACCAGGTGCATAACGGGGCCGAGTAGTGCAGAGGCAACAGCAACTTTAAAAGAAAGCATAATCATTATAATATGGAAAGAAAAAACATCTTCTTTCTAGACAAAATTCCACTTTAGCGTTTCATAAGAAAGTTCTAAAACTATTAGACTGCAATTGTCCAAAATTGTCATCCTTTTCTCATTATCCCGGAAGTCAGCTTTAATGGCAAATTCTTCTAATCCTTTCAACACTTCTAGCTTGAACACTTGAATAAATAAATGCTCATCTCAGCTATTAGTAAATTAAAGGTCAAGATTCCCCATATATGTATATATTTAAAAAAGAATGAGACAAAGGATTTCTACTGAAGATAGCAAAAGAAATATTTAAGTTAATAGTGTCACTGCCCCTTCATTTAATAACCAAGAAAGAAACCACTCAAGTCCATATTTCAGAATTAAGTGTACTTATACTGGTTACAAACGAAAAGAAGCAAAGCAAAGCTGAATCTGAATAAAAAGGGGCAAAAGCAATAGATATCAATACAAAATTCAATCCCCTCCCCTTGGTACCCCAGTCCATAGTCCAATCATAATTCACCCAACTGTCAGGTGGGAGACATCTTCGAAAATCATCATCAGGACGGAATGCTGGACAGTTCACCTTGGCGGGAAACTCCCTTCCTTCCACATGCGCAAAGAGATGGTGAGAATAACTCCCTAATTAAACAGTCCTCTGGCACATAATGATTCCCCTCCCAAATACCATGCCCCTCCTCCCTGTTTCAATGGCAGCCGAAAAGCAGCAGCAAAGCAGAGGCTGACAAATAGCTTATAATGGCCTTTTAGGGATTTTATGTAGAGATTTTATACTATGTTATGAATATTTATTAACTTAATTTATAGCCCTTTGTGCTTAGATATGTACCTAAGATCCAAAGTAAAATTAGAAATGAAATATGATTTATATTAATTTCTAAACAATTGCCAGTAGTTAATACATAATTGACCATTGAATCGTGTGATGTTGGTTACTAATTCGAATGACTCAGGGACGTGCAGTCACTAGAGACAAGGGAGGCGGGGCCTCACCAGTGTCCTCAGGGAAAGAATTTTAAATATTTTTTAAAAAATAATTAAAGCCAGGGTAGTTGCTACCAGATTTCAAGTCACAGTGGCTTGGTGTCTGCTTTCAGTATTAACTAGGAGGAGGCCAGAGAACTAGGGGCCTCTTTTGCATAAGGAATTTTTCGCCTTTTAAGAGTTAAGCAAGGGTTAACAAGCAAAGAATTCCTTATGCAAATGAGGCACGTATTCTCTCGCCTCCTGTAAAGGACATTTTTAGAGGCTTTTTAGAGTTCTCTGGGAGCAACTAGCTCAGTCTGACAGAGCTCTGGCCTTTCAAGAGGGGAGGGCAGGGCAGGGAGAAGCAGAGTTGAAATCGTCTCTGAAACAGCTGGAAAAGGTACGTGTGTGGGGAGGGGGGAGGAATTCAAAAAGTTTGATTGGAAGGCAGCAGGGGAGGGGGGGTATGGCAGAGGAGCTGCTTTCAAGCCTTTGGAAAATATATCCAATCCAACTTCTGTGTTTGTGTTTGTGAGTGAGTGAATGAGAGAGGGATCGAAGTTCTCTGTGTGCATGTGTCTGTTTGAGAGAGGGGGGAGGGAGGGAGAGAGGGAGGAAGGAGGGGGAGGGAGAAGAAAAAGAATGGGAAAACTTATTTTGCAAGGGGGAAAAATGCTGTCGCTTTAAATCGGAACTGAGCATGCCTGGCTGTGGAATTCTTGGAGTTGAAGTCCACAAGTCTAAAAAGTGCCTCACCAGGCTTAAAGCTGACCGCACGTCACTGGAATGATTTTATCAGATATATTCATGCAGGATGGGCTATTAAGGGCATATGACTTGAAAACCTAATGTTAGGATTAGCATAGGAACAATATCCTGCCAAATAGATCAGTGGTGGGAGAAGGATGTATTCATGTTCCCTGTTTGTGAGCTCATCAGGAATATTTGTGGCCAGAAAGCAGGGGTGGGTTCCTGCCAGTTCTAACCTCTTCTATAGAAGAGGTTCCACAAATCTACAGTGCCATTTAGAACCACTTCCAGCTCCCTCCCCCGCCCATCCGCACATCATCAAGATTAAGAGCGAGAGGAGGAATTCTGGGAGTTGAAGTCCACAAGTCTTAAAGCTGTCAAGTTTGAACATCCCTGGGGGTTTTTCCCTAAAGGGTTAGGGGTGCGAGGGTCTTGTAACTGGCAGTTTTAAGACTTGCACACTTCAGTGCCAGAGTTCCTGAGCCAACATTTTGGTTGCTAAACAAGAGTGTTGTTAAGTGAGTTTCACCATATTTTACAAGTTGGCCACGCCCACCCAGTCACATGACTGCCAAGCCACTCCCACTCGGTCACATGGCTGGCAAGCCATTCCCACAAAGCAGGCCACACCCACAGAAGAGGTTCTAAAAAAATTTGAAACCCACCACTGCCAGAAAGAGAATATGAATGAATGAATGAATATATTAGTACACACACACACACACACACACCCCTCAACAAAGGAGGAATGGATGAGGAGACAGAGGAAGAAAAAAATAAATGAGATAATAAAGTAAAAGACATTTAAAATAATCTGTATCAATACTTACGAGCAGGATCTGGCCAAGCGACAGAGTCCACAGGTAGGCTTCCTCATCAAATACATGGGCCAGCCATAAGCAGCCAAAGCAAAGAGCATATAATAGCATACTTCTTTATATCGCAGCATCTCTTGCTGAAGGAAATAAAACAAATATTATGGCATGATGCCATAATTAGAAATAACTTCCTCTTACTTACTTATCAAGAAATTATAATTTCTGATTAGGTTTCCATCGTCTGTTTGATCTTTCAATTAAGCTCCAAATAGCCACCTCCAGGCACTATTTGAATGAAGAAGCCTGAGATTAGCACTCTCTAGGATAGGTGCTGAGTGGGTAAGAAAATTTTGCTTCCATTTTTAAACCAGCTTGAGAACCTTATTATTGTACAGTCTAGCTAAGAAAACTGATTTGTAACATGTGGTTTACTTAGAAGCCAAGATCCTAACCCTTAATTTGATTCTGGCTTGTTTGAACAACTAAACAAAGTTCATGCATTTTGACAGAATGAAGCCCTCTGATTAGTTAAAAGTGGAAACAAAACCTAAATAGTAATAGTAGTAAGATGCAGTGCAGTCAAAACTAGATTGGGCAAAGATCTTTTCCCTACTGCTAAAATATCATTAAATGAACTTATGCATAACTCCAAATATTTTTAGAGACAGAGAATTTGTAAGAATTGGAATCAAAAGTTGGAATTTGTTTTAATAAATGAATGATTAAAGGATATTAAGTTATCATGATCTTAAGATGGGACTAATTCAATGATAGCTTTTTCCATATTTATTAGATACTTCGTAAAGCTTTTAAAAAGAGTTGGCTATCAACTTCATTATGCTGTAAGTTTAAAATAATGGAAGAGACACATATGCAGATGAAATGTATTCATGCCACACTTATCCAATTTGGGTTTGTTTGTTAATGATTTTGAGAAGAGTGCTGTATGAGTGAGTTGAAATTATGTACGATTTTTTTTTAATTTATCAATATATGAAGAACTACTGATTTATGAAGTGTGGAGTATACCAGAACATAATGTTCTTATATGATAAAAAGACAGTTCTATACAGGATTTACAGAACCTGGATTGATGATGTGTATTTGCTCACTGATCATATACTAGTTCTGGGTTGATGTAATGGAAAGAGATACCATTAAAGAGATACCATTTCATAAAGTTTCATGAAATGTTTAAATATAGCTGTTTTCAAAATATGCATCGTCTTTTTTCTTAATTTTCTTCATTTATGTATCTTTTTTGTATATTAAAGCTATAAAATGTCTACATTTGAGGTTTATAGCTTTAATTCAAAAGTATTGCTTATTTAACTCACAAAAGTCCCAGTAAATCTCAAATGGTTCTATTACCTAGGTATAAACAGTGCTATAAGCAAACAGTCTACAGTGGTTGATTCATTTGTACAAATAACTATAAATAACTGATTTGTACAAATAACTGCTTACAAAAATGGCTTACCTATGCCAGCCATTCTCAGAATGTGGCCCAGGGACTCTTCAAGGAGTCCAAAAATCAAATAAATACATATTTTAAAATTTCTCAATTTTAAATTCTAATACAGTAAACATAAATACAAATAACCCACATAGACCAAAACTCTTTGGCACCTTTTTACTCCTTTTCCATATCTTCAGATGCTTTGGAGAATAGGTCAACCCCCCTCTTCTCTGTGACAGCACATCAAGTATTGGAAGGCAGCTATCATGTCACCCCCTAGGCCTTCTCTTCAATAATTAGACAGACCTAGTTACGTTAACCATTCATCATATGATTTACCCTCCAGACCCTTTATCACCTTTGTTGCTTTTCTTTACACTCTTTCTAGGACCTCAGGATCTTTTTTGTATCGTGATGACCAGAACTGGACATAGTATTCCAAGCGTGGCTTCACTAGTGCAGTACAGATCAGTACTATCACTTCTCGTAATCTTGATGCTATCCCTCTGCTGATGCATCTAAGTCTGCAATGCTTATTTTGGCAGCTGCAGCACACTGCTGGTTCATACTTAAGTGGTGATCCACCAGGATACATGGCTCTCTTTCACAGTTACTACTGTTGAACCAGATACTACCTATTCTGAACCTGTGCATTTTATTTTTCCTGCCACATTTTCTCACCACTGAACTGCATCTTGTTTGATAGATCCAATGCTCAAGTCTGTCAAGATCCTTCTGAGTATTGAGTCTATCTTCTAAAGTTTTGGCAATTCCCCCAGCTTGGTGTTGTCTGCAAATCTAATAAGGTCCCCTTCTGTCCCCTCACCTAAATCATTTATGAAGATGTTGAAGAGGTATCCCACTACATGCTTTCTTCCATGTAGATGTAGTTTCACTGAGGGCTATACACTGAGTGCGATTGATCAGCCAGTTGCAAATCCATCTAGTGATGATGCTATCTATTCCACATTTTTATATCTTATTAACAAGTAGGTTGTGATCTACTTTGTCAAATTCCTTCCTGAAGTCTAAAAAAACTATATTCCAAATAGCTCCCCAATCCATTAAGTTAGTCCCTTTGTCAAAGAAGTCAGTAAGGTTTGTCTAGCATGATCTGTTTTTAACAAATCCATGTTGACTTCCAATAATCACTTTGCTCATTTCTAGATGCTTGCAAATCCGCTGCTTGATTATCTTTTCAAGGATTTTCCCAGATACTGATGTGCTGCTTATTGGTCTGTAGTTTTCTGGATACATTTCCCCCCTTTTTGAAGATTGGAACCTTATCGGCTCTTTTGTAGTACTCTGGTAGTTCCCTAGTGCTCCAGGAGCTTTGTTTTGTATGTAGAAGCTTTCTATGGAGCATTTATTCCAGATTAGATTTCAATCCTTCAAGAGTTACACAGTCCCTAAGTCATATTATTGTGATAACATTTAAATACTGGGCAATTTATGTTGCCTGATCCTCTTTTAAAGAACTGGCCAATGTTAGAAGGAAATTTCAAAATGCAATTAGGGTACAGCAATAATTCTCTGAGACATAAAAGAAACTGGAAACAGAATCACAGAAAACTGATGGCAAAAAATACTCAGTGGTCCATCGAGTCTGCCCTTTGAGTCTTGTTTGTTTTTGTTTTCTTTTTAATTTATGAATTATTTTAATTATTAATTATATTTATTTTTTGTTTGATTTTTATGTATTAATTAGATTTACCTACACTTTGACAGTACTTTACCTATCAAATAGCATATGTTGTTTGCTTTGGCAAGATATGTTCATGCGTGTTGTTATGAACTAATAGATCTCTACCTTATCTAATAGATCTCTAACATCTAAGATCAGAACAAGAGTTTATCCAGGGAAAGACAGAACAACTAATTCCTTTGATCCACTGAGTTTGCATATTTTCTGCAATAAACAATCTGATAACTTACTGAGTTTTTCAGGTCCAAATATTTTGTGTTCCTGGTAACTGGCATTCCCGACAAGAAAGCTAGTATATCATTGTTTGCCTGTAAATCATATAGATTAGGGAAAATGTAATTAAAATATTCAGCTTGTACTTAAGGAAAGTAAACACTTCTTTGTTTGAATTAATGTAGTTGGAAAGCATATTATTCTAAGTGTGTGCTGTCAGTTTCTTTTTCTTTGTTTTTCTCTCTTCTCTGAATACTGGGAGATCGATGATTTTTTTTACCTGAATCTGAAGCCTAGAAATATATAAAACCAACTGTCAGTTTTGTAACATCTTATAGACAATTTTATTTATTTTTCACATGTCTGAACCACCCATATCCTTCAAAGAGAATGATACATTTATGCCTTGATTTTTGTGGACTACAATACAAATATGATAATCTAATAGTGGATTCTAATCCACAAAAATAGGCTTAATTAAAATAATTACAGTACCAGCCTTGAAATTGTTAAAAAAGGCTTTTAGTTGTGACCTATATTGCTGAGCTGTGATGCTTGGCCAACATTAATCTATTTTCCGTCTTCTGGATGGAAAGCGAAAAAGAATGTTTAATAGGATATTTGCAACTATCTCTCAAAATAAGCAATGTCTTCATTATCCAAATTACAGTATTTGCCAACACTCAATTGGTCCTAGACGTTTGTTCAATGTATTCCTAGAATTAGTAGTCAGACCAAATTAAATTGTTAAGTGGTTAATTAAAAAAAAATCAGACCAGAGAGAATTGGTGCTTTATGGAATTTTCTCATAACTAATATGATTTTTGAAAGACATTTAAAATCATAATTTCCTCTATTTCAGTAAACAAATATTTATTAATTCAATGTTGTCAATAAGAAACAGTGAAACTGTTAAGTAGCTGGGAAGTGAATTATGATGAAGTATTAGGTATTTTCCAAATGAAATGTATCACAGAAGGTAATTTTAAGTAACGAAAGCCTATTTCACCCACTTTTCATTGTTAAAATGAGAATTCCTCACACTCACTTCATCCAACACCGCACTGCGTTTTGCCCTTTGTCGTTGACGTAGTAGAACGAGGCCTGCTATAATATCAGATGGGACTATGTCAAGATCTCGGAAAAATTCAGCAAAGAGATATGCAATTTCAGAGTAAGCATCCTGAAAGATCCAAAGAGGAAAAGGTGAAAAATTAATCTGCAATAAGCAAGAGACAAGAACTTGAAATAGTTGTTAGCTTGTTGGATTGCTAAAGGCATTATATTAAACCACAATGGAGTTTGCTTTTTTAAAAATTACAGTATGTAAACAATCCTTTATAACTTAGTTTTTGTGTGAATTAAGCAACCATTACTGAATAAGCAGTAATGCTGCCTTGGTACTATGTATAAATGCAGCAATTTCTGGATTACCAGTTTCTGTACATGGCTGAATGTATTGATTTTTATTTACATTAAACTTTTCTTCCAAGACGTTTAAAATAATATACATAGCATAGTGGGACGCAGTGACTAGTGGGATGCAATGGCTCAGTGGCTAAGACACTGAGCTTGTCTATCAGGAGGTTGGCAGTTCAGCAGTTTGAATCCCTAGCACTACGTAATGGAGTGAGCTCCTGTTGCTTGTCCCAGTTTCTGGCAACCTAGCAGTTTGAATGCATGTAAAAATGCAAGTAGAAAAATAGGGACCACTTTGGTGGGAAGATAACAGCGTTCCGTGCGCCTTCGGCATTTAGTCATGCTGGCCCCATGACCACGGAAACATCTTTGGACAGCGCTGGCTCTTCAGCTTTGAAATGGAGATGAGCACCGCCCCCTAGAGTTGGGAATGAGTAGCACATATGTGCGAGGGGAACCTTTACCTTTACATAGCATTACTTAAATTTTTTTCACTACAGTAGTCAAGAAATAATGCTTGAATCCATATATATGATAAAAAAAGCTAATAAGATGAAGTAATATGAAATACTAATTACTACACATAGATAAACATATAATATGGTTTGCTTAATGTTGACTTAGCATGATATTGCCACTATCTCATCATGAAAGTGTTATGTGAATCATGGCACTGTGACTTGTTCAACAAACCATGTTATATACTAACGTTATTATATAAATCAGGCCTGTGACAAAATTTGTTGAATGGCAGGCATTAAGCAGAATAATGGAACAGGTATTTGAATTAAGCCACTCACTTTCTATCCAATACATTATCTACTATATCACATTTGTCAAAACAACAATAACTGATTTAGGCTAGGATCCTCCCTCCAACCCTTAAGGCCACCAACTTAAGACTTCCAACCCTAAACCTTGAAAACTCACAGGCAAAGTATAATAGAGACCAACATTTCTTGTCTCTAGCGTCTGGAATTCAGAGAAAAAATTGTGTGTGTATGTGTCTGTGTTAGATCAGGTAGTTTCATTTTACACAGTAGTATTTGCTATCAGTACACCTATTCTTCTTTATTGTGGGTGAACATGCCTGCACAATTCAATATCATGTATCAGATACTACATATTAAGTAAGATGTCTTGACAGCTGCAAACAGGCCAAGATTAGATGGTTCTGAGGAATGTTATTACTACTTTTGCTTAATGTAAAATGTGGAATTCCTTTCAAAAGTTTCATGATTGAAAAAAAAATCTAAATAATTGATTACTCCATTTTAATTATATTTTTGGTAATAAAAGATAATGAAAGATTACTATATATTTTAAAATTAGCCAACTCAATAGTTTTAGGCCCCTTTACAAGCTAAGTATTTTTCTTAAATTACAAATGGCTTCTTCTTTTTTGCAACTAATCAAGCATGAATGAACAGCTTACCTGTAAAGATTTATTTGCACCAACTATGAAAAGCTTTTCTATTCTTACAACAGAGCACCACTGGATCAACATGTATGCATGGAATATCCCAATAGGATACTTGTACCATATTTCCTCTCATCATCAACCACAGTTTTCAGACTATAATACTATCAAAATCATGAATTATATTTGTTTTTTAATGACAAGCCAGTAGCTGCTTACTGATTGTGAATCTTTTGTTCGTGTACAGCAGAGAAAAACTTTTAGACGGCGAGTCCAGCTGCTAGCCTGGCCTTCTTCCAAGCGATGCCTTAAGAAGAAAAAAATTACAGTCAAATGCAATCACCAGATCAAAAAGACATCAAGAGCCTAACATCAAGAATATATAAACACTGGAATAATATGGAATGAAATAGTGAACAGTTCTGAATGTCATCTGTCTTAAAGCTTCCACACAAAAGTAAAATTTCCCTCAAATACAGCTCAGCTCCTAGTAATCAAAATAATGTTCTTTTGCAGCAGAAGAGAAATGGCTTTCCACTGCCTTATTCCAAAGCTCTCTTTCTTTTTCTTTTAAACTTCCTAGTCCAGTTTACAGCTCTGGGATTTCTCAGTGGTCTCCCATCCAAATAGTAGCTGAGCCAACTTTGCATTATTTGTTCAAGTTCAGCCAAAGTAGGCTAGATGCTGCCACCTGCAGGAATATAGTTACATTACAGAGATACATAAGTCGCCCTAGAAAAAGAATGTCAAGAATGGCTCAGATCGGATAAAGGTGTTCACAAAGCCTACTCATGTCTGTTTCTCATTTGACTCATTGTTGAGTCTTTATGTTTAAGAGATAAAGGAAACTTTCCCCTTTTGTACCTTCCTCTCTTCAAATTCTTCAAGCTTTTCTGCCTTTGTGGATTTCTCAAAATATGTAGCTCTTACTTCAAATACAATCAGTGTCAGCATTTAATAAAATATGGACTGACCCCTTACTCTGCATCTCAGTTAATACATTATGAGCATTTTTAAAATGGGAAGTTCTGCTACTTAATTACTCAGTATTTTTTTAGCACTCTGTTTAGATTCTGAACCATATTCTCCAATAAGGACTTCTGCTCAATTCAAATCTCCAATACAACCTAGGCAATATTACAGAAGTTTGATCCTCCATGGATTCTGAAGGAAAACAAAATGATGCAAAATGTTAATATTGTATGTTTGGTCAAATATCCTATATATTTGCGGAAAAAAAATGTCACACTGGCTAGATTGAATTAATTAAAAATGTTTGCTCTATTTTAACTTCTTTATTTTTAAAAATAGAAAATTGCATTGCTGAAGATACCATTTTGTTGTCAAATACTCCTGGCTCATTAAGTTATGACAAACTAAATACACATTCTTTTATAGTTTTGGGTGAATGACATCCAATGTATTCCATTTATACTTGGATGACCTTGGCCAAATCACTACCTTTTATTCTAATGTACATGATAGCATCATTATGAGAAAAAAATTGACTTTTGCTGCATAGTTAAGAGGACTATAAATATTGCAAAATATATATATTAAAGAATATCATCTGGAAACCAAAATTGTGCATACATTCATATACATACATACATACATACATACAAAAACAAGATATTTACTATTTACAATTCCAAAAAAGTATTCCCAATACGTAAACTGCACTATTTGCTGCCATATTGAACACACTCATTTGTGCTTATCTACATTGAAAAGGGTTCAAATCCCTAGCGCCACGTAATGGAGAGAGCACCCGTTACTTGTTCCAGGTTCTGCCAACCTAGCAGTTCGAAAGCACGTAAAAAATGCAAGTAGAAAAATAGGGAACACTTTGATGGGAAGGTAACAGTGCTCAGTGCGCCTTTGGCATTTAGTCATGCTGGCCACATGACCACAGAGACATCTTCGGGCTCTTTGACTTAGAAACGGAGATGAGCACCGCCCCTAGAATCGGGAATAACTAGCACATATGTGCAAGGGGAACCTTTACCTTACATTGAAAACAATAGATTTGCATTTATCTAAATTGCAAATCTATTTTATAAAACCCTGAGTCAACCTCTACAATTACAACTTTCTTACCTCAGGTTATATGTTCTTAGATTACGTTGTCTCCTCTTTGTGGCTCGCAACTTAACAAAAGTCCGTCCTGTTGGGTCAAATACGCAGAGGACAGTGATGCAGACACTCAAAATGACCACCCAGTTGCAGACGACCATTCCTAGTGAAACAGAGGAGACAGATGATAAGGACCAGCTTGTAAGTGGCAGATCTGACTCATTTGTACTCTTTCCTTGAAGTTTAAGTATTCTTTTCCACAAAGTAATACTCCCTGTTTGATTTTCTTTGACAAGGTAAAGATAATTCTTGTATAAAATTTCTGATATTCTTGGAGATTCTGTAACATCATAAATATATTATAAAATATATTTAATGAGGGTTATCAAGCAAGCGCAATGAGTATAAATACTGTGAATAATAGTAGTGACCCCCCAAATAGTTACATATGCATTACACCACTTTGTTCAGTCTATATCTTCAGTCCTTCACAGGATCATGGCATATAGAACACTTTTTTTTTAGCCCAGCCTAGTTAGACTTCAACAGTTATTTCCTTTCTAATTGTAATACTATTAATTGTTATGCCTATGAATAAATGTACATGAATGTTTTCAGCAAAACTAAATTTCAACAGTGAAACAGCAAGACCTCAAAAATTATGCTTGTTTAGGTCTATAAACAGGTTAAATCTCAATACACTATGATGCGTAAACGTGATTTTAAATACTTATAAAGACATACCCAAAGTAACACTCTTGGCAGTAACATCATTGCAGGAACTGTAGTACTGGGTTAACCAAACAATGCCCACAATCGCGTAGATAAATTCAATCACCAAGATTGCTGGAACAATAAGAATAGAGTGTACAATGGTATAACAACACAATAACAACAGCAGTAGCAGCAGCAACAACAACTGATTTCACCATATTTCTGAGCATCAATTCTTAGCCAATGATGTGTCATTCTAAATGGGATGATCTCATTGCAGCTACACCAGAAGAAGTTAGGTGATTAGCTTGCTTAGATATCTAATTATAGCATATATCCTATTCTATGGTGACATTTTATGATGGTTTTATCATGGTTTTACCTTAATTTAATATTTTATCTCATATACTGTATTGCCCACATATATATTTTCTGATATTTTATTTAAACTTATATTTTTAAACATATATTTCTTGTTCCTATGTATAATGTGTCTTATTAGTGTTGTATATCAGAGAGATTGCATGACCTTTGTAGATGCCATACACTAAATAAAAATAAATGTCATTCTAAAACTTTTCACTTTTACCCAGATAAACATGCAATGTAAGACTAGGAGAAAAATATGAAAGAATGATAATGGGGAACCTTAACTATAAAAATGAGCGAGGGAATCATCCAAAATGTCTTATCTCTCTATACCACATATATACCCACATATATGTAGACTTTTTTTTTTTTTTGGAAGCTTGGAGTGAATAGCATAATATATTCCACACACACTTTTGGGAAGGGTAGATAGGCATCAGATTTTTTTACAAATGAAAGCTCATGGTAAGTGAACAAAGGAAATAATGGTGAGTTTGAGAAAGATAATTATAGTATGTGTTTCTTTTCACAGAATAGTAAACTATATTTACTTATCCTTAAAAGTATAATGCTAACATGTTTGTCTTTGCTGAATATAAGAAACAGCACACATGCATCACTGTCAAGGGTTAGGGTTTAGACATTAGACAAAGTATATGTATTTCATTAATGACGCTGTCCATTTTTAACAATAAAAAAATTCATAAATGTGCATTCGCCCTAGAAAAATTGAAATAGATTTTATGGAGGCATATTTTCCTATTTGGGGGGAAATAAGAGTATGTTTTCCCACATCTGCAAAAGTAATGAAATAGTGACTAAATTTGCAAATAATATTTAATTTCAGTAGCCATATATCCAGATGCAGATATCTTTTGGTGCCACAACTGAAAATGCACTTGGATCACTCAGTGTTTGTAAATATTATGAATGGAGTACCCTTTGAGAACACAACTGCAGCTGCATCAAGACCAAAAATTAATAAAAAACCCTTGACCGTTGCCTCTTACCCAGTCTGACGTATAGCACATATTGCATGGAATCCCGAGGTTCTGTGTACAAGATGCTTCCACGCATGCTGAGCCAGATGATTGCAACTTCAGCGATCATGCAGCTGAGCAAAATACCCAGATAACCTCTGCCATGGTCCACCAGATTGAGAGAGCAGGTCTCATTGGGATTGTATGCCAGTCCAAAGAGCACCACAGAAAGGATGATGAACCTGCCATACATAAGCCACATTCACTTGACAAAGCTTGAGACAATATATACACAACCAAAGACTTTTAGCCATATAAGGAACAAGAAACCTAACATTAATTAAGTGTTTTTTAAACTGTTGTGGTTTGTTTTGCTTTTATATAAGTTGAGAAAAGAAGTATCTCTTTTTTTAATTGCTGGGAATGTCAAAGTTTCAATTCCTAAATGGACTATCATATTGCTTTTAGTCGATTTTAAGTACAGGGGATATGGGATTCTCAGATAATATATCGCAAATATGTATTTCGTTAATATTCATTTATGGGTGCTATGCAATCCTTGTGCTGCTGTAATAGTAAAATGCTGGTGGATAGCTGATAAGTCTTCCCCCCCTCCCCACCCACATACTGATTTCTGGATGGTGTCCCAGAACACACTCTGTTTTCCACTACAATACAAGGGGTTAGGAAGGAGGCTGCATCAATCCCTTGAGGTTTATCTGTCTCTCCATCATGTAAAGCAGCCTGGAAATGGGAACAGTAAAAACCTGCACATACTTCAACAGTCAGCAGAGGGCAGGCGAAAATGTTATCAGGCACACATTTTTTTTATTCCCATATGCCAATTATATTGTTTTTATCCCGGCATGTAATTTACCATGCTTGCCAATGCATGCACATGAGTGCACACACTTTCTCATTCTCTCACCACACAGTGCATCTTAACAATCACAGGCTCCTAAATCTCATACATTTATTTGCTTATGAGGAACCTACCCAACAAGATGAAGACGACACATAAATGCCATTACCACCAACAATTATTCTTTTGTCCGTTAACAGCAGAGTTCAGGAAACAGACATTAGGCTACTAAGTACTAATCTGTTTTATATTAGAACCTTGAAATCTCACAACAGAAAACCCAGTCTCACAGCAAAAGAATCCTGAGGTCAGATATTAACATTAGGTATCAGAACCAAGGAGAGATCAATCCTTTAACACAAAAGCCCCTTTTTCTACTCTGTTAAATCTCTGATTGGGAGTAGAATAGAGTTGGAAGGGACCAACTCCCTGCTTAGGCAGGAAACCCTATACCACTTCAGACAAATGGTTATCCAATATGTTCTTTAAAATTTCCAGTGTTGGAGCATTTACAACTTCTGGAGGTAAACTGTTTCACTGATTAATGTTCTGTCAGGAAATTTCTCCTTAATTCTAAGTTGCTTCTCTCCTTGATTAATTTCCACCCATTGCTTCTTGTCCTACCCTCAGGTGCTTTGGAGAATAGTTCGACTTCCTCTTCTTTGAGGTAGCCCTTGAAATATTGGAGCATCGCTATCATGTCACCCCTAGTCCTTCTTATCATAAGACTAGACATACCCAGTTCCAGCAACCATTCCTTATATGTTTTATCCACGACTCCCCTAGTCATCTGTGTTGCTCTTCTCTGCATTATTTCTAGAGTCTCAACATCTTTTTTACATAGTAGCAACCAAAATTGGATGCAATATTTCAATTGTGGCCTTACCAAGGCATTATAAAGTGGTATTAACACTTCACATGATCTTGATTCTATCCCTCTGTTTATGCAACCTAGAACTGTGTTGGCTTTTTTGGCAGCTGCAGCACACTGCTGGCTCATGTTTAAGTAATTGTCCACTAGGAATCCAAGATCCCACTCAGAGTCACCACTGTTGAGCAAGGTACCACATATATTGTACCTGCGCATTTTGTTTTTCTTGCCTAAATGTTACCTTTTTCACCACTGAATTTCATTTTGTTAGATAGCGCCCAATGTTCAAGTCTGTCAAGATCCTTCTGTATCTTAAATCTATCTTCCGGAGTGTTGGATATTTCTGCTAGCTCGGTGTTGTCTGCAAATTTGATGAGTTCCCCATTTATCCCCTCGTCCAAATCATTGATGAATATTATGAAGAATACTAGGCTTAAAACAGAGCCCTGGGATACCGCATTGCATACTTTCCTCCATGTAAATGCAGTTCCATTGAGGACTACACATTGAGTGTGGTTGGTCAGCCAGTTATGAATCTATCTGGTGGTGATGCTGTCTAACCCATGTTTTTCTTTTCTGTCAAGTAGTAGATTATGGTCTACTTTGTCAAATGCCTTACTGAAGTCCAAGTAAATTATATCGACAACATTCCTCTGGACCACTGGTTTTGTCACTTTGTCAAAGAATGCAATAAGATTAGTCTGGCGTGATCTGTTTTTGACAAACCCGTTAGCTTTTGGTTATTACTTTGTTTGCTTCTAGGTGTTTGCTGATTCGTTGCTTGATTATCTTTTCCAGAATCTTCCCTGATATTGAGGTCAGACCAAGAAAGTCAACAAAATGGCAAGATCTGGCCCTGCAATGCATTTTGATGGCTGACAGGAAGCTTACCTCACCTCAGATTACAAAAATTTGGGGTGAAACATGTGATGTAAAAGTGTGCACAAGCACAGTGTGTTGCAAACTGCGTGCCAGAGGGCTCAAATGCTGCAGGGCTTGAAGTAAACCTTTGCTCACAGACGCTCACCGCTCTCATCGACATGCTTGGGCCAAGAAGTATGCCAAATGGACCAACCAACAGTGGGCCAAGGTCATCTTCAGCAATTTCTACTTGACTGGGAATCAGTGCAATAAGTATGTCAAAAGATTTCCAACTGAAGAATTTAGGCCATACTGGCTGAATCTATCTGTGAAGCATCCATTGCATGTGATGATCTGGGGCTGTATTGCTGCTTCTGGTATTGGTCAGATACAAATCACGCAGGGAATCATGAATTCCAAGCAGTATGTTGAAGTCCTGGAAAAGACCATGCTTCCTTCAGCTCAGCAACTTGTAGGGAAGAACTTTTATTTCCAGGATGACAACACTCCTTGTCATCGAGCCAAGTCCGTCCAGCAGTGGATGAAGAAGCATGGTGTTCGACTCCTGGGTTGGCCAGCTCAGAGCCCGGATTTGAACCCAATTGAGAACTTGGGGGGCAAGTTATGAAATAAGCAAGAAGCATCCGAAGACCAAGCAGGAGCTGACTGAATCCATTATTGCAGCCTGGCACCACATTGTCACCAAAGATCACGTGCAAAGGCTTATACAGTCTATGTCGAAGCGATGCCGCGTGGTGTTAGCAATAAGGGCTGGCCAATTTCACATTAGTAACCATGTTTGGTTACCCAAACGGTCCTTTTCAGGGCCACAAACAATAAAAATGTTAACAAAACACTAGCATCGGCCTTAGTAATTGCAACACGTATGCCACTGGGTATGCATTAGTGTTTTCATAGTCATTGTAAGCATGCAAGAAAATTCACAATCCCCATCCAAACAACACTAAATTGCAAAAAGCTTATGCTTTTCACTTAAAAACCACCAGTGTTTATTTATATTTGTATAAAATATCATAAAATCAATGGCCTATCCAAAAAATGTCATAAACCGTAAACCGTGCAGGACTTTTTCAAACATCTGTATGTGGCTTCCTTTCTCTTTAATTCAATTATGATGCTTTGAAATTCTTTTTAGCTGATTTAAGAATAAACTGGATACTCCAACAACTTCCCTGAAGACGTTACAGAACCATAGTAGGGGAACAAAAAAATTAAAAAATTTTTATTTGAGCCTGAACCTTATACATGCATAGATCCATTTCCATGCTGCTTTGTATATATGAACTTTAGCAGAATATTTTAAATTGCAACGTAGTATTAATACCTGGACATGAAAATTACAAAACAAATATCAATGGCTTATGACCTAACAATAGACATCTACTTCTCATGTATATTTTCACTTACCAAGTTGTATGAAGAAGAAAGAGAAAAATGGCAGGCAAAACAAGATCATCACTTCCCACAGACCAGCGACGACGGAACACCACAATGCCTGGCATGGCTAGTGAGCCTGAAAAGGGTCACCGGGCACAATATTAACTTTCTGTAATAGAAATACAAAGAACAGGAACATAAATTGTTTCTATATATGACAAAATCAATATTGTTGCTACAAATTTACTACAAAATATATTGTCTAGACACATTGCTTCGAAAATTATGTTTGTTAAAAGTCTTCAAAGAATCAATAGCTCTTTAAACTCATAACACATTTTTATGAGAATTCAGAATATGTAAACTAAATTAATACTATTTATTGTAGTACTACAATAATAATAATAATAATAATTAGTAATAATAATAATAATAATAGTAATTAGTAATAGTAACTAGTAACCAATGCCAAATCCGACGAAACAACTGGCCGCTGTGATACAATTGTATAATAATAATAATAATAATAATAATAATAATAATAATAATAATAATCGCGCGGGTTAACAAGGGCCGCGGCGGATGTTGGGGTCCCTGGACATCCGTCGACAAGTGGGTTACAAGTGGACCAGCCAACAAAACGACAAAAATATAGTGCAGATGAAAACCGTGCCATAATGGCCTGTTACTACAACTCAGAGCCAGAAAAAAGAGGCTATTTAAAGCGAATGTATGAATTATGGAAACAACAATATCCAGATTCAAATGTTAGTGAACAACGACTAGCAGATCAAAGGCGATTTATTATACGGAATAAAGTGTTTAGTGAAGTTGAACATGAGGAAATTCAGGCAAATTGCAAAACCCAAAAAACAATATCACAAGCGGAAATAACTGATATTCAAGACACAACTAAAGACATTATAGTAGAACTCCCAGAAGAAGCTCTTGGGGAGGAAATAACATCACCACCACTAGAACCAGTTATCACTGAACCAACTGATGAACTAACTCAAAAACAAAAAGAATTGAAGGATAAGATCATGGAGCATTTTCTGCTTAATGAGGAAAGGCAACGTTTACCATCACTAAAAACTGTGCCGAAGAAAATTTTGGCCCCTATCATGAAAATGGTTAATGCAGTGTTTTCAACAATTGAACCGGGATCCATCTTGGAAACAAACCAGTTAATGTACAGCGCAGCTGTAATAGTCACTAATGAACTAGGCATTAAAATTAAAGTACCTAGTCATACAACAGAAAAAGCATCAAAGCCAAAGTGGAAAATCCGTTTAGAACAAAAAATAAAAAAATTAAGGGCAGATGCTAGTAACTTAAAGAACATGCATGAGCAACGGCTTAAAAACAACAAAATATAGATCGGCTAATCAGGAGATATAGATTGGATACAAGAAACATCAATGAAGCTGTAGAGATTGTAAAACAGCAGATAACAGCAACAGCTAGAAAAATTGAAAGATATGAGGCACGAATCATCCAATATAAACAAAATCAGCAATTTCGATCAGACCAATGGCGTTTTTATCAAAGTCTTAATGTAAATGGTGACACCAAAAGTGAAAAACCAGAAAAACAGGCCACAGTTGAATTCTGGAAAGAATTGTGGGAAAATGCAAAGGACTACAACAAGGAAGCAAAGTGGATACATGACTTTGAGAAAAGCATTGGCAACAAACAAATGCAAGTATTAGAAATAACAACTGAGATGGTCAAAAATCGAGTTAAAAAGGTAAAGAATTGGACATCACCTGGAAAGGGCCAATTACATGGTTTCTGGCTCAAATATCTGACCAGTTTACATGCAATATTGGCCAGGCAACTGAATGAAATTTTACAAAAGGGCCAAATTGATGAATGGTTGACAACTGGAAAAACATACTTGATTCAGAAAGATCCAACTAAAGGAACAACACCTGAAAACTACAGACCAATAACATGCTTGCCAACAACCTTCAAATTACTCACAGGCATTATTGCAGATAACATGATGGATTATTTGGAAACAAACAACAGCTTGCCAGTAGAGCAAAAAGGCAACAAAAGAAGGAGCAGGGGCACAAAAGATCAGCTTCTAATTGATAAAATGATATTAGAAAATTGTAAGAACAGAAAAACGAACTTGAATATGGTCTGGATTGATTACAAAAAGGCATTTGACTCACTGCCACATAGTTGGATCATAAAATGCTTAGAAACAACTGGCATTAGCAAAAATATTACATCCTTTACCGAAAAGGCAATGAAACAATGGAGAACTGAGTTGGCAGTAGGGAATGAGAGCTACGGAATGGTTAATATCAAGCGAGGAATTTTCCAGGGTGATTCACTTTCACCTCTTCTCTTCATCATCGCAATGATCCCACTATCAGTAATCTTAAAAAAAATGAAATTAGGCTACCAAACAGCCAAAAAAGCTGAAAAAATTTCGCATTTACTATATATGGATGATTTGAAACTCTACGGAAAGTCAGAAATAGAAATCCAATCATTGACAAATACAGTCCGAGTATTCAGCACCGATATTTCAATGCAGTTTGGCATGGAAAAATGCGCCACTGTATCCATAAAAAGAGGCAAAATCACTGCATCTGAGGGAATTGAAATGCCCAATGGCCAACTGATTAAATGCAAAGAAAATGAAGCCTACAAATACTTAGGCATTCTGCAGTTGGATAACATCAAGCATGGAGAAGTAAAAACTATTGTCAGACGAGAGTACACCAACAGAGTTAGGAAAATTTTGAAATCTAAATTGAATGGTGGAAATACAATCAAGGCCATAAATACCTGGGCAATACCAGTTATAAGATACACAGCTGGCATAGTTAACTGGACACAAGCTGATTTGGACCTTTTGGACCGAAAAACCAGGAAACTAATGACAATGCACTACAGTTTACATCCACGTGGTGATACTGATAGACAATATCTGCCCCGAAAATCAGGTGGCAGAGGATTATTACAAGTGAAGCAAACAGTTGAAGAAGAAAAACATGCACTGGCTGATTATTTAAAAGAAAGTCAAGAACATCTATTAATCGAAGTAAAGAACAAAAATCTACTGAAGGCCCAACAGACAAAACAAGAATACAGAAAAGATGTGATAAAATCAAGAATGGAGAGTTGGCAGAACAAAGCACTGCATGGTCAATTTCTGGAAAAAATAAAAGATAAAGTGGACAGGGAACAAACTTGGTTATGGTTAAAAACAGGTACATTAAAGAAAGAAACAGAGTCACTAATCCTGGCTGCGCAAGAACAAGCTATCCGCACAAATGCCATTAAGGTCAAAATCGAAAAATCCTCTGATGATGCCAAATGCAGACTTTGCAAAGAAGCTGACGAAACTGTTGATCACATACTCAGCTGCTGTAAAAAAATCGCGCAGACTGATTATAAATTGCGGCACAATTCAGTAGCACAAATGATCCATTGGAATTTGTGCAAAAATTATAATATTAAAACAGCAACAAACTGGTGGGAACACCAGCCTGAAAAAGTCACAGAAAATCAGATGGTCAAGATCTTGTGGGATTTCCGTATACAAACCAACAAAATACTGGCGCATAATACACCAGACATCACACTGGTTGAGAAAAATAAGGTCACAATCATAGACATCGCAATACCAGGTGATAGCAGGGTCGCCGAGAAGGAACATGAAAAAATCGCAAGATACCAGGACTTAAAAATCGAAATTCAACGACTATGGCACAAACCAGCAGTGGTAATTCCAGTGGTAATTGGCACACTGGGTGCTATTCCAAAAGCACTGGAATTACATTTAAAACAGTTAAAAATTGACAAAATCACCATCAGTCAAATGCAAAAAGCCGCACTGCTTGGATCTGCACGCATATTACGAAAATACGTTACGACGTCCTATGCCCCTGGGTGGGGCCCGACTAGTAACCAATGCCAAATCCGGCGAAACAACTGGCCGCTGTGATACAATTGTATAATAATAATAATAATAATAATAATAATAATAATAATAATAATAATAATAATAATACTGTAGTAATACTATTTATTGTACTTCAACAATAATCAGATTCAGTGGGTCATGAAAAGGGAACCTTACAAGTGTAAACCTAGTTTCTTTTTATTTTAAAATAGGCTAACATTACAGAAAATGTGTATTTTAATATATTTGATCCTTCAGAGAACATTTAGCAGATGTTGGGTGCATCTCCTTGCTTTTGGAGATCAGCAAAATATTGCCTAACTGACATGAGTTGCGTTTATCTTAATATTGGCACATTTTGAGTTGACTCTATCGGATAACATTTCTGTTTGTAAACATGAATCTATTTTTGTTGGTTATATTCATCTATTTTGAAAGTTTGAAATTCAATTTTTGAATTAGGTTTGTTTTGGTTTCTATAAAAAAAGTAAGGAATGGGACTATTAATAATTTAGTTTGCTTTGGTTTCTTTCTTTTTTTAAAAAAATAACTCACATTGTTATCACCATTTATAGACACAAGGAAAGACAGAAACACACACACATATACAATCACACGTTCATTTGATTGGTTTGACTTAATAAAATATAAAATATGAAAATTACATTAGATCTAGGGATGTAACAAAGTGAATTAATATCTACAGTAATCTACAAACTGATAAACCTGAAAAGAAAAAAATTAACTCCTGTTCAAGTAAGAAGGCAGGGCGGAACAGAAGTGTATTCCTGATTCTAGAGAAAATTCCCTTTAGTCATAGGAATTAACTTAAGCTATATAGACTATTCTATTTCTTCTAGCCAATAAATAAATTGATAGAATGAAACATAAAGGAAAAGGATTTAATCTGGATTACACATATGCTACCTAACTGGATACTGTTGTGTTATCTGTCCAGACAAGAATATTTCATGGTTCATTTCAACTTGATCACCAGAAAAGAGAGCCTACAGAAAGTAGCTTACTGGAGTTAACATCTTCAGCCTAGAGCACTCTGCAGATTATGCAACAAAGGCCACATCTGCAAAAGTAAATTGTGTATCTTGTAATGTCAATAAATGTGGACAAGCTAATTTAATTATCTACATGCAGAAGTCTCTCAGAACTATTGCTACTTTGAGGTTTGCTCATGTTACTAGTCCTCTGAAAGGTCATGATTTCTCTAGGAATCAGATACTACATTCAGAGCGAGCCAAAAGATACATCCTCTAGCCACCAATTTTCCAGATTTCCAGAAGAGGCTAATTATTGAAATTCCAGTGTATGGTTCAAACAAATAGAAAGTGAATGGCACACATCCGGTTTATGCCATGTATACATTCCCTGGATTTAGAATGGATTTGGGAGTAGAAATAAACATAATTTCTTATGGCCGCTAAAAGGTCAGATTTATCCTACCATGTTTCCCTGAAAATAAGATAGGGTCTTATTTTCTTTTGACCCCCCCCCAATAAGCACTTGGCCTTATTTTCAGGGAGGTATTATTTTTGAGGTACAGGAGGCGGCGAGCATGGTCACTTCATGGCTGCTGCGGTGTTGCAATATTTTCAGGGGAGGGCTTATTTTAGCACATGTGCTCAAAAGCCCTATTGGGCTTATTATCAGTGGAGGTCTTATTTTCAGGGAAACGGGGTAGATATAAAGTAGGATACATCTTCAATTTTTTTTTGCCTTGGTGGATGCCATAAAAATCTTCCCTTACTGTGTATATAAACACTTTTGTGAACTTTCTAACAAATCTAACATTAGAAAGACAATTTTGTTGCTTGTACGTACACTGAGAGCTTATGCACCAGAGACAAATTCCTTATGTGCCCAATCACAATTGGCCAATGAAGACTATACTATACTGTTGTGACTCAGAAGAAGTTTGCTGTGAGTTGAGTCGGGATGCAGGAATAATGAGCAGCTGTTGCTCGTTAGGGTTGTCTTCTGCAGATAAAAGACGGATGGTGCCATGCCTTAGTTGCAGAAGTCAACATTCGTTCGTGGTTCATCGTTTTGAGATTCAAAGAGGCACTTGGATAAGTGATTTGCTTTCTGTAAACCTGATTCAAAGAGGCACTTGGATAAGTGATTAGCTTTCTGTAAACCTGGTTTGCTGTAAGAGCTTTTTGTTTTTGCTTTTGCTGTGTAACTTTTTGCCAGAGACTTTATCTACGTTTATTTTTGGGCTCGCAACCAGCTTGAGCCAGGTCTGATAAAGATATTTACTTTGAAGTTCTGTCTGACTGTCATTTGTGAACGAGCGAAGGGGGGGGGGGTCAGAACACTATACTATACTATACTATACTATACTATACTATACTATACTATACTATACTATACTATACTATACTATACTATACTCAGTGGTGGGTTCTGGATCCCGTTGCAACCGGTACAGTTGCAACAGGGCCCAGCCTCCACCACATGAACGTGCACAGCGCACATGCACATGTCCTTACCTCTCGTGATGCCTCTGCGACACTCCAGGTACTTGGTGGAATGTTGCGCATGCGCCGTGTGCTCCGTGCACGTGCATGGAAATGCCGAAGAGCTTGGGCAGGTGGGTGGGCCCTCTGGAGCACTGTACTGGTATGGTACCCGGTACTCTTGGTAGGCACCAGTTTGCCCGTACCGAGGCGCAACGCCTGCAACCCACCGCTGACTATACTATACTGTACTGTACTATTCTATTTTCTATTCCTTCCACATCCTCTTTCTTCAACCTTCATTCATTCTGAAACTTTTTCATCCTACAATCATTCTGCTTTCATTCCTGTTTCTTTCACTTTTTGTCACCTTCCATGTCCATTTTCTTGGACTAAGTGTTATATTTTATGATTCTTGATGAATGTATTTTTTTCCTTTTATGTACACTAAGAGCACCAGACAAATTCCTTGTGTGTCCAATCATACTTGACCAATAAAGAATTATATTCTATATAGTACACTGTTTTCTATGCAGTCTACACAAAATTAGCAAAGATGTCTTTCAGTTTCAGTATTTAGTGGACCTATTTTTAATATCCTTAAACAAATGGCAGCTGTGATCTTTAGTCATTCCTTGCTCACTGCTTGTACAACTGCTAGAGGAATATAAACTACCTACACAAATGCAAAGAAAATTTTGCAACTATGGCTGAAAACCTGATAACAATTAATAATTTATAGTAAGCCTCAACATGGCACAAAATTCTTGCAAATTTTAAGATATTAATTGCTTTTCTCTGTATTTTAGATTTCTAGCAGTTTAAGCATGAAGCTACCAGTAGCACTATCAGTACTGCTTCAATGAATCTTAGTTCTAATTCCTATTTGCATCCATTGTGTTTTCAGTTATAAAACAAACTGTTTTCTTAAGCAAAGAACAAAACCTAGATCATCTAGTTTCTATTATGCATTACAACTAGTGTGATGATTTAACACAATATAAAAGCAAACAGCCAGGAGCTTGAACCAGAGGCTTGTCTTTACTCAGCAGCATCCATCTTACAACAACTATTTCTTGCCCCCAGATCACATGACTAGAAATGTTAACTGTTTCCTAACATGCATCAAGAACTGGGCATAACAATTGAACTTGAGATATAACATAAAGCATACACATTATTACATCTTCCCTCTTAAGTATAAAACATCTAATATGATACAAAATCTTTCCATATTTTTGGTTTAATAGCTCGATCATAGCGAGAGGAAGTAACCGCTGTTCATCAGCAGTAGGATTGCTGTCAAGTTGGGAGTCACTCCCAGCATTTTCACATGCTGATACGCTTGAATTATCCTTGGTGTCCTCGGTAGACTGTATATCCGAGTTCAGAAATTCTGTACCATCATGTGTTTGCGCTTCATTTTCCTTGTTATTTGCTTCTTCTGATGAAGTATCAGCGGTAGTGTCTGGACGAAGATGATGCCTTCTTCATCTCAGTTGCTGTCCACACTTGGTTTCAACTACATATGATTTTGGTGAATTGTCTTCTCTGACAATTCGAGCAGGTTCCCATGTTCTCCCAGTGACTTTGTGTCACACAGCTTGCCCAGCACACAGTGGATGAAGAGACTTGGTAGATTTATCAAAATACAGTTTTTGCTTTCTCATGTTTATGATCCTCTGAGCTGTTACCCGCTCATGTGGGATAGAATGAGGCTGCAATTTATGTGGTGCAGTAGGCACTGTGGTCCTAGCTGTGCAGGTGAGCATAAACCCTCAATGGGTGTTACACGATAGTTTAACAGGCCTAAGTAGACATCCTGCCCTGATGATTGTACTTTCTGAATAATGGATTTGGCTATGCCAACATACTTCTCTGCTAGGCCATTGGCCTGTGGGTGATAAGGGCTTGTGGGTTTGTGCCTGATTCCCCATTCATGCACGAAGCATTGGAATTCAGCACATGATAATTGTGGCCCATTGTCAGACACAAGTTCTTCACATGCTCCATGTCTTGAAAGTATTGTCTTAAAAGCCCATATGACTGTTGACGCTTTTAGACTTCCCAGCTGCACTAGTTCAAAGTATTTGCTGTAGTAGTCTACTATCATCAGGTAGTGGATGTCTTCAAAATGAGAAATATCTGTAGCCAATCTCTGCCATGCCCATGAAGGAACATTCCACGGTGTAAAAGGTTCTTTCACATTGTTTTTTTGAAACGTCTGACAGGTGTCACACATCTTCACAAGTGTCTCAATATCACAGTCCAAATTAGGCCAATAAATCACCTCCTGTGCTCTGCACTTACACAGAGTAATGCCCAAATGTCCTGGTGAATTTGTTCCATTACTTCTGCCTGCTGTGACTTAGAAATAAGAATAAGGTCACCCATTAATATGATATCCTCATGAATGGATAGTTCATCTTTCACAGGCCAGAATTCCTGCACTCAGGACACAGCTTCTTGCGTTTTTCTGGCCAGCCATTGCACATGACATGAGTTAGTTTCACTAGTACTTCATCCTCTTTGGTGTCTTGTCTTATCTTCTCCAGCCGTACATCTGATATTGGCATGTTCACTAGTACTGTATATACCTGCTCTTCCAACTCAGGTTCATCCCTGGCTTCATGTAATTCTGGAAACACCCTTGACAGGCTATCTGCCATTGGAATTTTCTTTCCAGGCTTATACTTCACTGTGAGATCATACTGCTGTAATTTCATAATCATTCGCTGCAAGCATGAAGGTGTAGAAGCTAGCGGTTTTTGTAGTATGTACTCCAATGGCTTGTGGTCAGTTTTCACAACTACTGGGCGACCATATATGTACTTGTGAAAATTTCTCACATCCATTCACGATGGCCAGCATCTCTTTCTCAATTTGTGCATAATTGGCTTGTGTCATGATCAGTGCACATGGAGCATATGCCACAGGATGTCCTTGTTGAGTCAGTACAGCACCTAACCCAACCTGGGATGCATCCAATTGAAGCACAGTGCCAGCATTTACGTCAAAATATTTCAGTATTGGCCCTGGATGTTTAGTGATCAGTTTCTTCACTTTGTCAAAAGTCTTTCCATGTTTGCATCCCAACACCAAATAGCATCCTTCTGAAGCAATGTGCGTAGTGGTGCTGTCTGTTGAGTGAGGCCCTGAGAGAATTTCGATAGATAGTGGAAAATGCCCAGTGATGTCTCCAGCTCCTTTCTGGAGGTTAGGGCCTTCATGTTAAGAACTGCTGTAATCTTCTTTGGATCAGGCTTCAAGCCCTCTTTGGTTAGTACGTGTCCAAAATATGTTATTTCTTCTATCCCAATTTGCATTTTGTTTGGATTGAGTTTAAGATTTTTCTCATGACATCAATTGAGCAAAGCAGTAAGGTTTCTGTCATGCTCTATTTGATCCTTTCCATAGACCAACAAATCATAAACTAATACTTCAATACCATGTAGACCAGCAATCAGTTAATGTGATTTCTTTTGAAATATTTCCTGTGCAGACACTATGTCAAAAGGTACCCTTGTGAAGCGCCATCGACCCGCAGGGGAGTTGAAAGTAGTGAAGTAACTGCTGGCTTCATCAAGACCCAATTGTCAGTAACCAGACTGGGCATCTAATACACTGAACACTGTTGCTCCTACTAGCTTGTGTGCTATGTCCTCCATGGTGGGGAGTTTGTAGTGTTCTCTCATTATTACTTTGTTCAAATCACGTGGGTCAATGCATATGCGAATTGCACCTGTGTTCTTCTTCTCCACAACCATAGAACTGACCCATTCCAATAGTTCAGTGACCTTCTTTACTACTCCCAACTTCTTCATGATAGTGAGTTCCTGTCTAACTTTATTCACAAGAGTTAGAGGTATTTTCCTTGGGGCATGAATGACAGGCTGTGGACCCTCTTTTATACGTATGTGGCTTATACCTGGGAGGCCCTTGAATAGATCACAGTATTCATGTTTAATGTCAGCCTTCATCAGACCGCTATGCCCACCATCCACAGTCATTATGATCTTCACAAGTCCAATCTCTTTACTTGTTTTGAGACCTAGTATGGCTGGGGCTTGCCTTTCTATCATAAACAATTGTAAAACCTTTTCAAATCCCTTGTAAGAGCATTTTGCATAACAGTGACCCATTACTTTCAGCCTTTCACCACCATATCCCATTAGTTTCGGTAGGTCCACAGTCTCTAAGCGGGATTAATTCCTGAGGTGTTCCAAATATATGTGGCTTGGCACACAATTTACTTGTGCTCCAGTATCTATTTTGAATGTGACTGGAGTTTTGTTAGCCCCTATCTGTAATGTTACATTTGCTTCATCTGCAGATTGATGTGCTTTCTGTACCGCTGCAAGATATATCGGAGAGCAGTCCGAGTCTGACCCTGCATTGTCATCATTGTCCTCTATGGTGTGTACAGCTCGTGTTTGTGACCTTCCGGTTTGTGAAGACACTTTACACACCCTGGCAAAGTGTCCTTTTTTTCTTGCATTTATTGCAGATCTGCCCCCTTGCAGGACAGACACTATTTTTATGGTGCATGTTTCCACAATATCTACAAGCTGCTTCTCTATTACTTATCCCAGTGCCATAGGTGCCTTTTATTCCTTTGTGTGCCCTTTTTTGACCATATCTACTGCTTTGAGTTTCTATAGCATTGATCTGGTGCTGTGTTCCTTCCAGTACCTGCATGTCCTTGCTTGACATTTCATATGCTCTGGCAATCCTTATGGCTTTCTCAAGATTTAAGTCTTCTTCCTGCAGCAGTTTTTCCTGAACTTCCTTAAACTTACTGCCCATCAGAATACGGTCTTTAATTATATCTCCAGCATCATGAAAAGTAGTCTTTGGCAAGCAAGCGCAGCTGCGTCACCCATTCACCCACAGATTCACCTCCACACTGGTTTCTCTCATAAAACAGTTTTCTCTGCATTGTTGAGTTTTTCCTTGGGTTGCAGTATGCTTCAAACTTTGCAAACAGTACCTCTGTTTTCTTTTTGTCCTCTGCAGTGATCTCCCCACTTGCTTGCCAGGCTCTGCACACATCACGTCTTTTCTGTCCCACACATATCAGAAAGTGTGCTGCTTTCTGCTGATCAGTTCATTTGTCTGCAAACACAATCTCTATCAGCTCCGTCCACTTTGACCAGTTTTCAGATATGTTCCCTGACTCCAAATCCAGGGAAGGAATGTTCTTTGTGTTGCTGCCATGACTCTTTTCACCCCACTCCTGGTACCATGTGACGATTTAACACAATATAAAGGCAGACACCAAGGAGCTTGAACCAGAGGCTTGTATTTACTCAGCAGCAGCCATCTTACAACTACTACTTCCTGCCCCCAGATCACATGACTAGAAATGTTAGCTGTTTCCTAACATGCATAAAGAACTGGGCATAACACTTGAACTTGAGATATAACATAAAGCATATATATCATTACAACTAGGACTTGTTTCACAGAACACTCTTTTGGTCTTTCACAATGTATACTTCTAATATTATCAAAAGAGTTATTGTTTTATACTAAATTCAAATTCCATTTTAAGTACCGTCACTAAATCTGTAATTTTCCATAATGAGCTCGAAGTGTGAAGCTGCATCAGAATACCAAAATGCTATTACAGAATCAAGTAAAACTAAAGATATATCATGTATCGCGAGGATAGTCATTGTTTCTCTCTTTGTTTTAATCTGAACTTTCTTCATAAAAATAGATTCATTACTTTCCAATTTCAGATCTTTACTGTCATTTGTCCCTATAGGGTTGAAGCTGGTCAAGTCTGTACTTTTGGTTCATATTCCAGGAAAAGAGATTTTGTAAGCAAGGGATGGATAGCAGAAACCCAACATTCAACACAGGAACCCATATGGATATTGACTCAAAAATGCAGAAAGAAACCCAGGTCTCAAACTGTGTGACTAACATACCATGGGGGAGGATACCTGGAGAAGTTCTTGAATGTATCACTTGATTCTCTGTAAAAAAAACCTATTTATCTAACCTTCGTTAGTCTACTTTGGCAATGTGGACCAGGAACAGTTTTAACTATATCTAATATAGCACTTTGATAATTTCCAAACTGTACCAAAAAAAAAGATCCCTTATATAAAGAGTGGAGTCTTTTTTTTCTTTAGTTAGTGTTGACCAAGGTGGCTTTGTGCCTAAAAAGGATTAGAAATTAGTGTCCAGATTTCTAGCCTGATGACTGAAGCACTATGCCAAGCACCTTTTCTATGCAAAGATTAGCTATAAGAAAATAAAGGAAATAAACATTTATCCAAAACTCTTTAATTAATAAAACCACCCCATTCTTAGTTATTCATTTCAAAAAGTGATGTGATGCATTCACTCAGCATAATACATGTACTCTTTCTTTAACAACTACAATTGAGACTGGTGACTTGATAGTTAAGGGAAGCAATTGCTAAGCGAAAAATCACATGACGTAACTGTATTAATAATTTTACTTCAGCTTTTCTTTGCTTTGTAATGTCAAAAAAATGTAGCCCTAAACAGCTGGGAGAGTACAAACAGCTGGGAGAGTACAAAAAGTGGGAAAGTTTTCTAAGACTAAATTCACAAGGAAGTCTGGATAAAAATCTTATAGCCCTTTTGTTCCATTTCAGGTGGCTGCAGCTGCAAGCTACTTATGAGTCAAAAAAAGCGTGAAACAGATTAGGATATTGTAAGTTACAGGTAGAAGTTGTAACTGTAATTCAAGAGGGTTGGACCGTACATTTGTGGCTATGTAGAGATTTGGGGCTGATTCTTCTTTTGACTCCACCCCTAGATTCTGCTACTCCTTCCCCTACAGTAAGTAAAATGTCCCATTTTCCAGCTATGAGTTGTGCCTGCCTATAGAAATGTAAGCTATTGTTAGGGAAGGTACAATTTTTTATCAACTTTCATAATGTATATATTCCTCACAAAGACTTCCATTCACTTGAATATATAAACAGTGCCCGAGAACTTAAGATAACCTATTCTCAATAAATTTTGTTTCCTTTTTTATAGTAACAATAAATGATACATACCGTATTTTCACGACCATAAGCCGCACTGAAAATCCTAAAATTTGACAAAAAACCGGCAGTGCGGCTTATAACCCGGTGCGCTTTATGTATGGAAAAAGATCGAAAATCTCTCCCTCCCGATTTTACGCTCAAACTTGAAGTCCCTTGGGTAAGGTGACCAGTGTACATAAAGAAAAATAAAATAGTAAGATAGTGGGATCCTTGCCCATCAAGCTCAGAAAACAGGGATCCCACGATCTGTCCCACACCTCCTCTTTCCCTAAGAGGTGGTGGGGTGGAGAATCCTTGCCCATCAAGCTCAGAAACCAGCGATCCCACGATCTGTCCCACACCTCCTCTTTCCCTAAGAGGTGGTGGGGTGGGAAATCCTTGCCCATCAAGCTCAGAAAACAGGGATCCCACGATCTGTCCCACACCTCCTCTTTCCCTAAGAGGTGGTGGGGTGGGGGATCTTTGCCCATCAAGCTCAGAAACCAGCGATCCCACGATCTGTCCCACACCTCCTCTTTCCCTAAGAGGTGGTGGGGTGGGAAATCCTTGCCCATCAAGCTCAGAAAACAGGGATCCCACGATCTGTCCCACACCTCCTCTTTCCCTAAGAGGTGGTGGGGTGGAGAATCCTTGCCCATCAAGCTCAGAAACCAGCGATCCCACGATCTGTCCCACACCTCCTCTTTCCCTAAGAGGTGGTGGGGTGGGGGATCTTTGCACATCAAGCTCAGAAACCAGTGATCCCACGATCTGTCCCACACCTCCTCTTTTTCCCTCTCTCCCCAGGCGGATTTTGCAGTATCCTACCCCTGGAGTGGGGAGGAAATGTGGATTTCATAGTATCCTTCCCCTGGAGTGGGGAGGGAATGGGGATTTCATAGTATCCTTCCCCTGGAGTGAGGAGGGAATGGGGATTTCATAGTATCCTTCCCCTGGAGTGGGGAGGGAATGGGGATTTCAAAGCATTTTAAACTATACCTTATAACCTTCCAAATGGAATAATAATAATATAAGAATGGCAAAGAAAAAGAATAATTATGCTTTATATTTTTACTGTCATTTATTATCTTACAGGCAGACAGGTTAGGAAACGAAATGAACGAGTGGCCAGCCAGGCTAGGAAACGGAATGCAGGCAGTGGGGGAAACGAAATGAATGAGTGGCCAGTCTAGGAAACGGAATGCAGGCAGGGAGGGAAACGAAATGAACGAGTGGCCAGCCAGGCTAGGAAACGGAATGCAGGCAGTGGGGAAAACGAAATGAATGAGTGGCCAGTCTAGGAAACGGAATGCAGGCAGGGAGGGAAACGAAATGAACGAGTGGCCAGCCAGGCTAGGAAACGGAATGCAGGCAGTGGGGGAAACGAAATGAATGAGTAGCCAGTCTAGGAAACGGAATGCAGGCAGGGAGGGAAACGAAATGAACGAGTGGCCAGCCAGGCTAGGAAACGGAATGCAGGCAGTGGGGGGAAATGTTGCAAAAAAAAGTGCGGCTTATAACCCGGTGCGCTTTATATGTGGAAAAAGTTTGAAAAACTAACGTTAATTGATACTGCGGCTTTTAATCCGGTGCGGCTTTTGGTCGTGAAAATACGGTAGTTAAACTTTAGTTATGCATGGAATGTCTTAAACCATTTATATTCACTCATATTCCATCCTTCCTTTTTAAAAAAGTTTTTATAAAAAGATTTTACATATATAATTACATTCAAAGAAAAATATATAGTAAATGTGAAATTGGAAAAAGAAAAAGGAAGGGAAAAAAGAAAATAAACAATACAGAAGATAGAAAAAAGAAAGAAAAAATACAAGGACAAAATATGAAAAGCAATATTAAGAAATGGTTTATGATTTGGCAGTTTAGAGATGAAATTCTAATCAAACTTCTCTATCTAAGATTATATCATTATTCCTTTCTTTCTATAACCTATTCTTTTTAATCATCAAAACCGCAAGTCACAGATATTTCCTTTTTTTTTTTTACACAAAAGTCCATAAGGGGGTCATATTTAATACAGTAATACAATAGCAGAGTTGGAAGGGACCTTGGAGGTCTTCTAGTTCAACCCCCTGCCTAGGCAGGAAATCCTATACCGTTTCAGACAAATGGCTATCCAATATCTTCTTAAAGACTTCCAGTGTTGGGGCATTCACAACTTCTGGAGGCAAGCTGTTCCACTGATTAATTGTTGTAACTGTCAGGAAATTTCTCCTCAGTTCTAAGTTGCTTGTGTCCTTGATTAGTTTCCACCAATTGCTTCTTGTTCTACACTCAGGTGGCTTGGAGAATAGTTTGACTCCCTCTTCTCTGTGGCAACCCCTGAGATATTGGAACACTGCTATCATGTCTCCCCTAGTCCTTCTTTTCATATTTTCTACTCTCTACTTTCAAATAACTAAATTGCCCCAGCAATTTTCACAGGACCCAGCCAACCAGAGTTTAACTTCAAAGTTGTTCAAATGATCCCTAGAATAATTCTCATAGCAATTCTGCAGTAGCTCATTCAGTTCTAGGAGAGCCCAAGTCACTTGACAAAGAAACGTTGGCTAGAGATCAATGGATGCAATAAGAGCATAAAAGTGAGAATGCTTTGCTGCTCTTACAAGTTACAACTTTTAATAAGTTCTTAACTGTTCTAGTTGGTTTTATTCTTTGTCTTTCTCCAGCACTGCTCTAGGCATCACTTGCATTGCTATAGAGCCCTCCTACAAGGACTCCATAGGATCCATGATCACAGAAAATCTGCATGGGTGCTAACGGACCCAAACCCCTCATCATGTGCTCATTTCTAAGCCACGAATAACACCTCAGTTGAATTGTGCACCATAGGTTCAGGAAAAATCCAAAATGCTCTCTGAACCTATACAAGGTTCATCAATTACTTGGGACAGGCTAACTAAGTAGGCCCAATCTCCCTGCAGTAAGACTTGGCTATAAACTCCAGGGCCAAGAGGGAGTAATCTATCCATGGCAAGGGATTAATGTTAACATCCCCTAGCCCTAGCTTACTTTTCCACTGCCCTGAGACAAAAACCAGACCCAATGGGTGATTATGATGTAGGCCATCAATAGGTTCAATGGATCAAGTCAATGGTTGCCATGGGGCCATGAACTTTCAATACACGGGCCCAAAGAATGAGAAGGACATCTTCAGGTACCATTAGTCTGGCTAGGTCCACTGGCAGCCACAGAGTCAGGAGCTCAAATAGAGCCACCACTAGGTATGGAAGGAGGCAAGCAATAAGACCAAATGACCCCAATAGCCCAATCCAACAAAAAGGCTCTCCCATTTGGCCACCAAACATTTTCAGATAATAGCAGCCACACCCACTTCTACCCTGGAATTGCCGGTGATACCACACTTAAAACCCAAGAGGGTACATTTTTGAGAAAGAAAGATTTCCCCCTCTGCATCCAACCAAATTCCATATGCACTAAGCTGGCCCCTTTGTCCATGATCAGATTATGAATTAGGTGAGCTTTGTTAGAGGCTAACTTGATATTAAGCAGCAGAAGACCAAGCTCTGGGGCAGAGTGCAGCAGGATGGAATATACCACTGATGGTGAACTTTTTTGGCACTGAGTGCCGAAAAGGCACTGTGTGTGCGCACCCATCAGGGACGTGCCCCGGAAGAGAAGCTACCAAGTGGGCCTCCGTGCGCCGGAAACCAGAAGTACATTCCCCGGTGGGCGCATGCCTACTTGGCAGCTTCTCTTCCAGGGCATGTACCCGATGAGCGCATGCACACAATGCTTTTTTGGCATGTGCACCAGCCATATTGTTTTCCGGTTACTGGCACACATGCATGTATGATGATCAGCTGGCCGATGCGCATACGCACAATGGTCACCAGAAGACCAGCTCTTCTGGTTTCTGGCCCTGCCGCATGTGCAAAATACAGCTGATCCTGAACAGGAAGAAGAACTGGCGATGCTGTGCATGCCAGCCAACATGGCTCTGTGTGCCACTTCAGGCACACGTGCCATAGGTTCGTCATCACGGGAATATACCATATAGTATTACCACACTGGTGTTAAACACCAGGCCCATCTTCCCTGAAAGTGGCCTGACCCCTCCTCTTAATTACTGTCCACCACTCCATCCCTTAATGCTCCCTTCCATCCCAGCTCTAATAGATCCATTATAATCTTATCAAACATTCAACACCACTACTCTTTTATCTCACATGAGAGCAAGAAGCCAGCACAACTTCACCATATCCCCATTCCAAAAGAGACTCTCAACTGGAAAATCTTCCAGATGTCCTTTCTTATTCTATATTTAAGCTTTATTGCTCTAATTTCCCACTAAGGAAGTTTTTCCCCTTTCTATTATGCTAAAAAATCAAGATGTTGATTTTTAGTACACTTTGCTTTATAAGAATACAAGGTATTAATTTTTACTGACAATTGCTAAAAATAAGTAGTTGTAATCTTTCACTCGTCTTGCATTTTGGTATCACATACCGTTTTCAGCAGTGACAACACATGGTGATTAAAAAAGCCAAGAATAATTCATTTCAACAGCTAACCTAATATAGGATATTCTTTTCTCCTTACAGAAATTGTGTTCTCTATAGGACTAACTTTTGGATCTATTTATGCCCAAACTAGTACTTCCACTAGTCAAGAATAAAAATAATTCCATATGCAAATGATTATGAAGAAGTATCTGATTTTCTTATGCGGGTAGTCCTTGTTTAATGACCTTGTTTAATTAAGTTGGGACCAACAACATTGCTAAGCAAAGCAGTTGCTAAGTGGGAAATCACATGACTGCAACTGTGCTTTCCAGCTCAAAACTGGTAAGATTAATCAGTTTCATACCTTTGACTTTTGTTTGCTTCCTAACCAGTTCAATATGTTTTGGAATGCACATGCTGGTGCTGGGATATTTAACAAGGAATTTACTGTTTGTATTTATATTCATTGTGAAGGGGGAGGGAGGCAGAATCAGATCAGACAGAAGAGACTGCCTGCAGGAAATGCTTGTTCCCCTCTTACATTCTTGCAGAATGGAGAGATTGCACTGCTGGCATGGTGCACATTGCTTTTTATATGTATTCTCAATTGTGTGCTTGCTTACTCTCTTGTAATCCCTTTCTTTCCAATCCCTCTGCTCTGCAAGGAGGGAAAACAGAAAAACAAATCAGGCACAGGACAATGCATACTGATGAGTGTAATGGAGATAACACAACTGAGGACAGCAACATTGTAACTTCGACTGGCCACTATATGAGGCAATTGGTAAGTGGGAATTACTTGTAAAAGCAAGGTGAATGTTAAATGAAAGGAGTACACCATTAAAAGCAACAAATCATTCATATTTTGTACAGGAGAAGACCTACAATTATGAACACAGTAAAAGGGTTAAATTAGATAACTAATCTTTCACCATCAGTCTCCATGAACAAGATTATGAAATTTCTATCTTAAGTTTGAAACAGAAAAACATGCAGACCTGTAGCTTTAGACAAAAGAAAGAGAAAACTGAGATCAAGATATGCTTACATAGCATGTAGAGCATGTAATCCAGGAGAAGCACATTCTTCTGTCACAAGAAGCTTTATTGGGAAAGTCTGTATCCATGGATGTAGACTTTGTGAATGAAGGAGGAACCAGCATATTCACCCTGTAGCCACTGGAAATCCCAGGGAGAAGAAAAAAGCAGCTCAGTGAATATTTGTTAAAACACTGTTATTACCATCATCGCTAGCATTCCTCTGTCCAACAATGCAAGGATTTATCCAAGCATGTGAAATGAAGGGGGGGGGGATAATTTATACACTTCTTTCTATATCCTTATTTAGCCAAAAGACTATGGGATAAAGGAAAGAGAATATGATGATGTAGTGTTATCATACTGAGAAAAATACCAAAAGAGAAATAACAGTCCTGAAGCAATTATGCTTCTTCCACAGAAAATCTAGCAGGTGATGGTCATGGCTAGGAGAGGTTTGGACAGCTTCAATTTATGCACCAGTTGTAGCCTTTCTTAGATCAGGACTCTATGCACTCAGTCACTCAAGCCCTAGCCATCTCTCCTCTGAATTGTTGCAATGAGCAATACATGGGACAACCCTTGAAATGTATTAGGAAGGCTCAACTAAATACATAGTACAGCAGTGCAATTAGTCTTTGGGGCCCATAGAATGGCCCAAGCTACAGAACTGTCTCTTGAACGGCACTGGCTGATGGTTTGCTTATGTGTGTGGTTCGAGGTGTTGGTTATGACCTTTAAAGCTTTCCATGGCAAGGTCCAGGTTACTTGATGAGCCATCTCATCTGGCTAAGACAAGCCCACCCTACTCATGCTGGCAAAGGAGGCTGGCTATGGATCCAGCCATTTAAGGAACTCTTAAGACTGATGGAATCCAGAAGAAGAGCCTTTTCTGCTGTAGAGTCAGGCCTCTGGAACATCCTGCCTCCAGGCGTGAGGTGGGGGCAAGATGCTCCAGAAAACAAGCACTACAGAAGAGAAGGCTCTTTTTCTGGATCCCATTAGGAATTAACAAAATAAACCAATGGTCTGGGTAAGGGAATATATGTAGCTCAGGACTGAATTACAAGGTTATTGGTGCTCTCGGAGCTTGGTTGTTGGCTTGTAAATGTTTTATTACCCAACTAGGTAACATCATCAATGCAAGTGAGTACAAGGTTTGCTGCCTGTTTGTGCATAGTAACTTCACTTGCCAGTTTTGATGGAGATGCTATTTCCTCTTTGATGATACCTTGACTGGAATATTGATTTCTGCCTGAATGTTTACTATTGATCCTTGTTTATTCAAGTTTTCACTACTGGAGAGGACCAAGTCCTCATAAAAAAAATCTGCAAAATTCTTCTTGAATACTCTATTAAACATTAGAAAGTTTCAGAAGAGTTCATATAATTTCATAATGAGCCAGAGAACAATGCATTTAAAAAGGAAAAAAAAACCTCTCTAGAACTATATACATGTATACATGCATATATTTTGGGAAATAAGAGATGAGGAAAAATGTATGCCTTCTGGGAGGAATTTTTTTATACTTAATTGCTTTTAAAACACAAATACTGTATTTTTCGGAGTATAAGATGCAGCTTTTCCCCTCAAAAAAGAGGCTGAAAATCTGGGTACATCTTATATACTGAATACAGCATTTTTTGCCTCCTGAAACTCCGCCCCCTTCACCAAATGGCCGTGCATAGCCTTTAGGAGGCTTTCAGAGTGCTCCTGGGGGCTAGGAAGGGCAGAAATGAGCAAAAAACGGCCCACTTTTTGCTCAATTTTGCCTCCCCCCCCCAGCCCCCAGGAACATTCCATTAGCCTCCTAAAGGCTATTCATGCCCTGTTTTTTGGGGGGGAAATGGGCCCATTTTCATGAAAAATAGGCCGTTTTTGGGTGGTCTGCAGAGTGCAAAACCTTTTTTTAATTTGCCTCTTCAAAATCTTGGTGCGTCTTATACTCTGGGGCGTCTTATACTCTGAAAGATACTGTAATATATGTTTATTTTAACATGTATTCAAACTATGGATAAAATGCACTCTAAATAAATCTGTAGTAAATAAGTATCAGAAATATAACAAACAGTAGCATTCTTGCCTTTGTGGGTTGCTTAACTTATTTTTAACCACTGAACTCAAATCATAACAAACAAATAAACAAACAACCTAAACAGTTACGAACACAATCCTCATGAGATAGGTGGCTATGTAAATTTAATTTATTCAATCAATTTATATCTTCCCATTTTACATATATGACAATAGATGGCTTACAATGTATAAAGAATTATTAAAATTATACATTTACTATGTTAATGGAAACACATAGCATGTGTGTATATTTCATATAATCTCTACTTTCTGAAGAACATTTCTGTCAGGATCAGTAATGTTATTATTCAACTTGTATCTTCAAATAATAAAAAAATATTTTGGTTTAACCCAATATATGTAACCTGCCTGTATAATAAATGTATTTAAGATAATGAGCAAAGACAAGGAACAATGCAATCTCTTAACAAATAATTGATTGATAATTTTATCTAAACCAGAGATTTTCAAACATTTTCAGGCTATGGAACCTGTTAAAAAATGCTCAGAACCCCTGATCAAAAGGCAAAAATCTTTGACAGAAAACTGATTGCTTGCAAGTATTATTTGTATACTGTTGGTTTCTAAGCCCATTTCACAATAAAAGAGGTCGCATATAACTAAATCAAATAATTTAATAAATCCTTTATTTATGGTGTTAATAACCACAGAAGGATTAGGGAATGGCAGCATGTTACTGATATTTGGGGTTCCAATGATATATTATACTGTAGACGTTGTTATTTTCATATAGAATGTCACATTATTTTAAGCAATATAGCTGAAAACTGAGTCCATTTGAGGTTTAGACAAAAACCCTTACCTGACGCGACCTCCCCATTACAAAACTCAGTGACTACACCAAGCCCTTACAAACAGAGGAACACTAACATCCCAGGTATCTGAACTGGTAAGTTATACAGTAGGCCACAGATCTAGCTAACCAGGATGGGCAATCACTTTTCTGCAATATTACACAACAGCCAGGGGTGGTAAACAAAGTGACTGGGAAGGGTTAGATATGCATGAGCAGCTCTTTACCACATGGTCATTTTGCTATTTTATTAACTGATTCATAAGTTAATGATGCAACTTACAGTATAAACTTATACAACGTAGAGATATTATGTAGTAGTGTTTAGAATGAAATAGTAGATACTCAAGTTCACATTCCATCCAACTATGAACTTCATTGGGTAACGTGGCATCAGTCATTACTTTTTAGCAGACGTTAGCCTACAGTTATTGCTGTGGTCATTCTCCATTAGATATGCTAACTTTTGCTCCAAGAGAAAAAATGGAATATACATATTATAGATAGATAAAATAATTATAACCAATTCAAAAAAAGGTGGTGGTAAAAGGAAGAATATGGCAACTGTGGAAACAAAAAACGGAGTAGAATGTATTAGAGAGGGAAGGATGGAGACAGAATGATTGAATGAATTATTACTCCAGATACTATACAACCATAAATATATTCCTAAAAAGATGATAAAGAAATACTGATTTTTTTCAATACATAAAACTTCAGTATGGCAATATTAAGTTATCATTCCACTGATGAATGGATTGTAGCATCAGATTCTCTGACAGCTAGTACTATAATTTATTTCAAGTTACCAAGTCTGAGTTCCCACATTTATATGTCACTATTTAATATTTGTGGTACAAAAATGAAGGAGTATTTTTCAATGCTAAACTACTAATATATACTCCTTTCCAGAACGAAGAGATTGATGAGTGAGTACGTGAGTCTGTCTATCCATCCTTTATATCAGTGGTTCTCAACCTTCCTAATGCCGCGATCCTTTAATACAGTTTCTCATTTTGTGGTGACCCCTAACGATAAAATTATTTTCGTTGATACTCTGTTAACTGTAATTTTGCTATTGTTATGAATCATAATGTAAATATCTGATATGCAGGATGTATTTTATTGTTATAAATTGAACGTAATTAAAGCATAGTGATTAATCACAAAAACAATATGTAATTATATATTGTGAAATATTTCTTAATATATCTATATATTAAGAGAATATATCTTTCTCTCTCTTTCTGTCACTGTGTGTGTGTGTGTGTGTCTGTCTGTCTCTCTGTGTGTGGCTCTTGTCTCTCTCCCCCTCCCTCCCCCCTCTCTGTCATTCTCTCTCTGTATCTCTCTGTATCTCTCCTCCTACCCCATCTCTGTCACTCTGTGTTTGTGTGTGTGTGTGTGTGTGAGACTGTCTGTCTCTCACTCACTCACTCTTTCACTTAATCACACACTCTCTGTGTCTCTCTCTCTCTGTGTCTCTATCTGTTTCTCCCTCCCTTCCTTCCTCCCTTCCTCCCCATCTCTGTCACTCTGTGTGTGTGTGTGTCTCTCTCTCTCTCTCTGTCGCTCTCTCTCTCTGTGCCTCTGTCTGTCTCTCTGTCTCTCCCCTCCCTCTCCCATCTCTGTCACTCTGTGTGTGTGTGTGTGTGTGTGTGTGTGTCACACATACACAGGCACACATACTGTGGTCACCTTTAATCCAGGTTAAAAGTACCTGGCAACGGTGTTTTTCTCTGGGATAAAGTCTCTGAGGTTGTAATTTACGGGGTGTCCACATGCCACGTGCCTATGTTTTCAATGACGTGGAGCCACAGTGAGGCTCTGCGCAGCTGGCGATGACTCTAGAGCTCATCCGGGAAGATGAGGAACGCAAGGGGGACCCCTCCCCTGCCGATGGGCTACGGATCAGTAATTGTATGGGGTGTGCACGCGCACCTATGCTTTCTATGGCATGGAGCCACAGCAACGCTTTGCGTGGCTGGCATTGACTCCGGAACCCATCCGTGGGGGGTTTCAAGAAACGTGAGGTGGAGTTTAAAGTTCCGATGGTCTTAGTGACCCCTGTGAAAAGGTCGTCCCACCCCCAAAAGGGTCGCAACCCATAGGTTGAGAACTGCTGGTTTATATGAATGAGTCTAAGACAAAAAAAGAAACAGAAGTATGATGACCACATTTAATTTGGCAAGGAATATTTGCCATTGTAACTTGTATCTAGAAAAACCTTGTCTCAGATGGAACATATTCTAGGTCAATAGTAGTGTTCCCTTTGAGTGACAGCTTTTGCAGGCTGGAAGCAAAAATTCTATGGCAATCATATCATGTGGGCTTTCCTTAAGCATTGTTTAAGCAGCAGGAGATACAATGTTGTGTGACAAAGAGCTTTGGTGCAATTTAATACAGCACTTTTTAATGGGTACCATCCCACACTAGGATTGAATAAAGTAGTTTAAACCTGTATATACATCATTAAAAGGAGTAATTTAAGAAACATCCATAGCTATGAGAATCTCTCATTCTCAGGAATCTTTCCAGTATGGGCATTTTGTGGTACACACTTGATATGATTATAAACATATTTATTTCTTAGCATCAGAAAACCATTAGATGTAATTTCTGCCAAAAGAACTATCTATGCCCTACTTATTGTCTTACTTGAAAGACATGAAAACAAGAAATACTGAATCTCCAATCTATATTACATTAATTACAGCTACTCATATCACTACATTCTATATTCAGAAGAACACCAGATGGCATACTCTTACCATAAGCAATTCAAGCGGAAATCTGCAATTAGGATATGTATAAAACATCATCAGTCTTCAGACTGCTATTTTAAAGCCCATGAATAGAATTCTTTCTGCCTCACAACATACATTTTCACAATCTGAAGATTGTTCTGCCTTCAAGGATATGATTTCATATTACACATTTTTTTTGCTTATTGGGGAGAGGCATTTTAGCGCAGCCTTACTCAGAAAAAAAAAACCCTTCTTTTTCTGAACTTTGGATATAATTTTTAATGGCATATTGTTAAGGGATGCTACTGTGATGTTTCAAATCATTCTCTCAAATCAATCTGCCCGCCACAATCTTGGTTGTATCTTCAGAATCTGAAATAATCATAGAGGAATATCACTGCATTCCATCGCAGGCAAGATCCTTGCGTGAGTGTTGCTGAACCGCCTGACTGACCACCTGGAACAGGGTCTATTATCCGAGACACAATATGGTTTCCTCAAAGAGCGTGGCACTATGGACATGATCTTCGCAGCCCAACAGCTCCAAGAGAAGTGTCTAGAGCAGAATCATGAATTGTATACCACCTTCATGGATCTCACTAAGGCTTTTGACACTGTCAGTCGTGAAGATCTATGGCGTATCATGTCAAAGTTTGGGTGCCCCAATATTCATCGTAATGGTACATCAGTACAACAGAATGACAGCTCATGTTTTGGATGATGGAGAAGCTTCAGAGGCCTTTCCTATTACAAACGGCGTCAACCAAGGTTATATGTTGGCACCAACCCTATTCAGCATAATGTTTTCAGCCATGCTGTCAGACACCTTCCAGAACAGTTCCTTGGGAGTTAGTCTGAGATACAAGACCAATGGGAAACTGTTCAACTTGCGAAGACTCCAGGCTGTCACCAAGATAAAGGAGACTGTGATATGAGACCTCCTTTTTGCCTTGAATGCTGGATCAGAGCAGGAAATACAAGCCAGTGTGGACAAATTTGCAGCAGCATACGACAACTTCGGCCTAGATATGAATATAGGAAGGAAAGAAAATATAGAACCTTTGGCTTTTAAATTCTGTATAGATCTAAAATCCAAGGCAGAGGTTTGTTTTCTTTTTTGAGTTAAAACATTGAGTGCTAAAAGAAATCTTAAACAAAGACTGCAATATCTTGCTCCCTGGGTTATAATTCCAAAGTTGATAGAATTTTAGGAACTGCTTAGTAGGGAATATTACAGGGGTCCTAAGGAAGTCCCTCTAGTCTAGTGCATCAATCCTCAACCTTTTTGGCACCAGGGAACCAGTTTCGTGGAAGACAATTTTTCCACAGATTGGGAGGGGGCTAGTTTCTGTTTCACTTATTTGCCTGCTGCTCCCCTTCAGCTGTGTGGCTCAGTTCCAAACAGGCCACAGACCAATACTGGTCCATGGCCCAGGGTTGGGGAACCCTGTTCTAGCAGGACAAAGAATAGTGGACTTTTTTGTGGTAGTTCCCTCCCTGTGGAGCCCCATCTTTGCGGAGATAAGATTGGCTCCCACTTTATCACTCTTTCACAAAGCCCTGAAGACCTGGTTTTGCCAGTGGTCTGGGGAACCCTGAGAGGGATGGAATCCATCAAGTAGCTTATCTGAGTGACTGATTGTTATCACCAGGGAGTGGAGAATGACCATTGGCTTACCTGAAGGGTCGTTCTCCGTGCACTGCAAGGGGTTAAATTCTGTCCCACTGCCCAAGGACTGGATTGAAAAATCTTTGGCCATGCCTTCTGGTCGCCTCCATTGTCAGTTTTTTCAATGTAGGCTTGGTCCATGCAAGATGGATGGCCACACGGCTGTAGATCTTCAAACGAGAGAAACCAGACATCCTGGAACAATACCCCAGGGCGGGGTTGGACACTCCTGCAGTGCATAGAGAACAACCCTTCAGGTAAGCCAATGGTCATTCTCCTGTGCACTGCTTGGAGTGTCCAAGCAAGGGACATGCCCAAGCAAAATGTCACTAGGGCGGGTGCAACAAATGCGACCCAAATCCCATAGTTAAGAGTCGATAGAAAGAACGCTCTGCAAGACACATCTTCCGAAGGCCGTTTCTGCAGAGGCGTATTTGTCCAATTTGTAGTGTCCGATAAATAAAGATGGCACCGCCCAGGTCGCAGCTTTGCAGATCTCCTCAAACGAGGCCTGGGTAGCACAGGTCACTGTGGTTGTTGTGCTCCTGGTCGAGTGTGCAGTCAGTCTGGAAGTCACCGGTCTACCATGGTGTTTGTAGGCAAGGGAAATACAAGCCTTGAGCCAGCTCCTAATGGTGGATGAGGAAACCTTACGGCCCATAGCCCCCGGCTGTAATGACACGAACAAAGCCTCCGAGTGCTGGAAGGATGATGTGCGCTTGATGTACCTCTTGAATGTTCTCCACACGTCGAGGGTATGCCAATGGCGCTCCCTAGGGTGAATGGGCCTCGAGCAAAAGTTCGGGAGTAGGAATTGACTTTCGGAATAAATGACGGATCCAGGTGGAGAACAACCCTGTCGCTATGAATGAGGCACAAGTCCTCCCTGACTGACAGGGCTGCCAACTCAGACACTCTCCTCACCGATGTAATGGCGATGAGGAAGGCCATCATGAAGAAGAGATGTCTGATGGATGATGCCCGGAGTGGTTCAAATGGTGGTTCAGATAGGGCCCTAAGCACAACTGCAAGCTCCCAGGTCAGATAACGATGAACCATCTCCTGGTGCAAGTTCGATGCCCCTTTAAGGAAGCCACGTACCCTGGGATGACGGCTGAGTGGCTGGTTGGAGTCCACAGACAAGACAGTGGCCAGTGCTGCGATCTGAAGCCACAAGGTGTTTGGGGCCAGTCCTTTATCGAATCCCTCTTGGAGGAAATCCAAAATTTGTGGGAAAGACGATGAGAACGGATCAAGGTGGTGTAAAGCACAACAAGAAGAAAAAACAGACCATGTAACCTCAAAGATTCTGGCAGTGGAAGGTCGCCTGGCTGCCTGGATTGTATTACCTGCCTTGAGAAACTGGCCTGAGTCAGGAGGTTCCTCTCAAGTGCCAGACGATCAATTGGAGCCACTGGGGCTCCGGGTGGCGTATAACCCTCTGGCTGAGAGAGACCAACTCCTGCAGAATTCTCCAAGGCTGGGCAATGGAGAGGCTGATCAGGTCGGTGAACCAGGTTCTTCGTGGCCAGAAAGGTGCCACTTTGTGGCCAGTAAGGTACTTCCACTTGTTCCAACAGAATCTTCCTAATCACTCGAGGAATTAGTGGCAATGGTGGGAAGGCATAAAAAAGACCGGTGGGCCAAGCACAGTTGAGAGCGTCCACCCCCTCCGCCTGAGATGATCGGTATCTGGTGAAGAAACGGGAAGCTGTGCGTTCTCCAGAGTGGTGAAAAGGTTGACCAGTGGTGTGCTGAACCTGAGACACAGCTGCCAAAACAGGCTCTGGTGGAGATGCCACTCCAACTGATCCAGAGTGGCTCTGCTTAACCAATCCACCAGGACGTTGTCTGTCCCTGATATCTGCCACCATCTGAGAGAGTGTAATAACTTCAGGGATGGACGAACCCTGACCCTGGAGTTGCTGGCATTGGCTTTCTGCGATGGGAGAAGGAACCATTGCAACTCCCTTGAGTGCAGCCTTACCCAGGGAACAATTGCCAGGCAAGAAATCATCTTTCCCAGCAATTGCGACAACAGAACCATGGGCATGGTTGGAGATCGCTGAACCTGCCGGACAAGATCCTGAAGGCTGCGAATTTGATCTGGAGATAGGGACATGAGGCAGGATGAGGTGTTGATCACTGCCCCCAGGTGTAACACTCTCATGGAAGGTGACAGATGGCTTTTCTTGCAGTTGACTGAGAAGCCATGGTACTTCAGGGAGTCCATGGTGAGCTGCAGGTCTCACTGTGCTTGCTTGCGCCTGGGACGACTGGATCAATATGTCATCTAGGTAGCATTGAAGACGGATGGGATACTTTCGAAGGTCTACCACCACTGCAGCCAGCACCTTTGTGAAGACCCTTGGGGCTGATGACAGGCCAAAGGGGAGGGACCGATACTGATAATGCTGGCCTGCATAATAAAACTGCAGAAACCGCCTGTGGGCCAGTCTTATTGGAATGTGGAGACATGCCTTCTTCAAGTCAATGGAAGTCATCAGATCCCCTAGCTGAAGGCTGCCCAGGATTGAATGGAGGGACAGTATCTTGAACTTCTTGTAGGCAAGAGGAAAGTTGAGTTTCTTCAAGTCCAAGATGTCCCTCCAACCTTCTGAGCTTTTTAGTACTAGAAAAACGATGGAGTAGAACCCAATCCTCTCCTGAGCCAGAGGAACTGGTTATTTGGCCCTTATCTCTGTCAGATGTTGAATCTCAGCCTCCATGAGGCCCCTCTTGGTGGCACACCTGAGGCTGAGGCAATGAATAAAGTGTCAGGAGGGGGAAGGGAAATGAACTCTAGGGTGAAGCCGAGTTTCACTGTTTGCAGTACCTACGCATCTGATGTGGTTGTCTCCCAATGGTCGGCAAACAGTTGAAGCCGACCCCCTATGGGGAGATGTGACTGGTGGTTATTTGTTGTAGCGGAAGGCCTGTTGGCCGATCCACTGCAAAATGGGCGTCTGGAGAAGGGCTGGTGACGACCCCTGTCTCGAAACAACTGTTTGTCTTGGGTCCGGTCTGAACCATGGAAATAGGGGTGTTGGAAGGAAGAGGATGAGGAAGAGGAGTTGGACTGCGGCTCAACAGCCTGAAAGGCCTGCTTCCAAAAGGAAGAGGACCTGCGGTCCGGTTTGCGGGAGACAGAAGGCATAACCTTCTGCTTGTCCTTATTCTCAATAAGGACAGAGTGCAGGGCATCCCCAAACAGCTTCCCTCCCTTGGACCTCATGTTTGCGTTCCAATGGCAAAGCCATAGAAGCCGGCGAGGATGTGATGTTAGAAGCCATGGCCCTCGAAGCAAACTTTGCTGTATTAAGGGATGCGTCTCTGGTATATTTAGCTGCCGCCAATATTTTGTTAACATCCTGGTGAAGCCTGGAATCATCCTGGGGAAGATGGGTGAGCAGCTGACGAAGCCTGGCAATGGGGGCCCTGCTAAAAAAGGAGGCCGAAGTGGAGGCCCTTATGGTCCATGCCGCGGCCTGGTGGGTCTTGTGACAAGCCCTCTCTGTTCTCTTGTCTTCTGCCTTAAGACCTTCCAAAAGATCAGGGGGAAGGACAGAATAGAGGTGAGGGCAGCCACAGGGCTGTCGACCTCTGACAGCTTGAGCAGATCCTCCATGCTAGGCTCAACGGCGTAAAGCCACTCATCATTACCCCCCCACCTTCAGGGTCACCCAGGTCCCTGGATGCACTCACTGCATTGCACTACATCCTTAAATAACTTGGGCATGGGCACTAGGTCCTGAGCCTGAACAGTCTCATCAAATAGCCCCCCCCCCTGAAGTCAGTAATAGGGTCAGTAGTCTCCTGAGTGACGGGAGGAGTTGCCTCCAGGTGAGTAATGACCTTCACCTTGTATTAGATAGACTTAAATAACAAGGGCTTGAACAGCTCCGTGAAGGGAGGCTTATCAGGAACCAATCCCTCGTCCTCCGACAGGTCTGATTCTGCCAGCTCCTTCTCCTCAGACACTGACCCAGCACTAACAACAGAGGGAGGAGGCGAGGAAGACCTGTGAGTCTTGGACTTGCTCTTGCGCCCCTGTCCTGACCTATCATCACTTTCCTTAAGGCCCTGGGTGATGCCTTGAGATGCCCTGCTCCTCCACTGGGCTGGTCCCTGCCCTATTGGTAGCTGTTGAAGGTCTGCAGGACACAGATGAAGGAGGGGGAGGAGAATCCCTGCCCTTAGCCACCCCACAATCAAACAAGTCAGCATGTCCATCAATAGAAGGGGGAGGAGATCTAGACCCCCCCATAAAATCGATCTGAGGAAAACCCCTGGGGGAAAGATAAGGGGGGGCTGGTTGGGAAGGTCCCTTGCTCCCCGGGGACTCTGGGGGTTCTTTGTGATGGACCTGAGCCACTGTGATGGTCTGCCTTTGCACCTTGTCAAATTGCCTTTCTGGCGCCTGGCATCCACCTTATCCTGGCCTGCCATCTCCTTTCTGCCAAACCCCCTTATGGCCTCCCTGACCACCCTGCCTGCCTTTCTGCAATAAGGCCTATCCTGCCAGGTGGAGGGCCTTCCACAGGAACTTCTATAATGGCGTCCTCCTCCATGCTGCCTGAAGGTCCGACAGCCGAAACAGGAAGGTACGCGGGTGGTTGTATATGTGGAGGGGGTTCAGATGGTAGCTTACCACCTTGAAGAGGAATGGGCAAGCATGCGCCAACTGGACACAGCACAGCCATGTCAGGAGGTAAGCCTTCATGCTGGGATCTGCAGGTGAACTTGCAAGTAGATAGGGGAAGACAAATGCCAGAGCACTTGCCTAGAACCGCTACAGGATCAAGATCGTTCTGCTGTGTTCCGAAGCGCCAACTGCAATGCATGGCAAAACGGCACTTTGGTGGGAAAAGCGCCCATTCAAAATGGCCACTGTCACCTCCCAAAATGGCCACACTCAGCCAGGACCAAGCCACGCGGCCCGGGAAGGTGAAAATGGCCGCACCTGGCTTGAGTGTGCTCTGTGCGGCCGCCAAGCCTCTCGACGAGACTTCCTGGTGCCAGACGGATCGTTGAAGCCTCGGACAGTCCCGCTGGTGAAGATAAATGAGGCTGCAACACTGAGACAGCAGAAGCCGATGAAACCACTCGGGAGGCTGAGAAGCGCACTACTCCGTGCAGAGCGAAGAACTGGGTCCTCAGGGCAAGGCAAGGGTGAGAAATTACAAGGGAACGCTAAACTAACTAAAAAGTGAAGGAAAACAAAATCACTATTTTAGCAGAGAAATTTAGATAAATTATCAGCGAAGGTTGTAAACACGTCCTGAAGGGCTTGGACTGAATTGAAAAAACTGACGATAGAGGGGGCCAGAAGGCATGGCCAAAGATTTTTCAATCTAGTCCTTGGGCAGCGGGACAGAATCTATACATTCCAAGCAGTGCACAGGAGAATTTATTGGTTTTTATTCTTTTTATATTGCGTTTTTATCAGAGATGGTATTCAGCCAGTTCTGACTGGCTCTAGTAGTGGAAATTTTGAGTAGTTCGGAGAACCGGCAAATACCACCTCTGACTGGCCCCGCCCCATCTATTTGCTGCCTCCCGAGTCCCAACTGATCAGAGTCCCAGCTGATTGGCTGGGTCTTCTTCTGTTGTCCTGCACAGAAGAACGGAGCTGGAAAGCAGGTTAATGGGGTGGGGAGAGAATGGGGATTTTACAGTACCCTTGCCCTGGAGTGGTGTGGAAATTGAGATTTTACAGTATTCTTCCCCTAGGAGTGGGAAGGGAATAGGGATTTTGCAGTATCCTTTCGCTGCCACACCCACCAAGCCACACCACACCCAAGCCATGCCATGCCACACCACACCCACGCCCACAGAACAGGTAGTAAAAAAATTTGAATCCCACCACTGGATTTTATGTTTGCAAGCAGGCCAAAATCACTGAGAATGAATTAGGTGGCCATATAATTTATTTTTTAAATTACACACACACACACACACAGACACACAGACACAGACACACACACACTATATTCTATGCATACACCTACACACACTCCTTATACATACTACTTGGAATATTGTGCATACCTCTCACCATCCTACTTTTAAAATATCTTCCCAAAATTAATGGCCTTGAGAAATTCCTTTACGATAAAAGATTTCACTGATTTAAGGGATGCAGCATAATAAACATATGCAAAATGTTGCATGTAGAAAGCACATATGTTCTCTTCCCACCAGGTTTCTTTCCAAGTCCCCAAGTGTTTGTTTCTTGAAATGCTAACTACTAGCAGAAGACAGTTCACATTTCTAATGCATAAGATTATGCAAACATGTTTACCTATGGAACTAGTTTCTTCATTCATTTTAATATTTTCCCACTATCAATTGCAAAACAGAAGGCATATGCCATCTAATCATCACAAACATAAATTCATGAA